>NC_084518.1:8662500-8867500 GCF_024500385.1 Phyllopteryx taeniolatus
TTTCTTTCTTTCTTTTCTCCAAAAACTGAGAAGAAAATAATTTCTTCACAATATTCTATTTTCTTAGGAACTCAAAAAGTTTTTGGAGTTCCTGATTTCATGGGTTTTATGAGCTGGAAGCTCAAATTATGTAAAAATAAACAAATAAATACTTGAAATTGTTTAAATTGTGGGCCCTAAATCTATAATTTATGACAGTTTAACATTTTGAATGGAATTATGGAAATAAATAAATGTTTCTATGATATTCTATTTTTTTGGAAAGGGTCTGTATGGCCCTAAGTGCTCGATTACATTTGATATTCATTGAAACTAGTCTCGTCCAGTTGAGTGTACAGTCCATAAAAGGTATTTAACCCCTTCTCAAATTCTTATTTTTGTGCATAGTTTCCCCACGTTAATGTTTAACGATCATCAAATACGTAAATATCAGAAAAAGATAACCCAACAGAATGGCCCGGGGCCACTACGCTGCTGTGCCATTCCACCACCTATATATAGACACTGGCCCGCTCAAGCCAGGACAAATTTCTAAATCACAAAAATTTTTGCTGGCGCAAAACTGCATTCTCAGTCTTCGTCTGAATTTTTTTTTTATCACCGAGACATCCTGTCCAAGACAGGATGTGGTGATGACATAAGGAGAAACTGCGACCAGCACCGCCTGACTGGATACACGGGCACACATTCAGGGTAGCTTCAACATGGTCGCCGAAGCTAACGCCGCTAGCCACATACAGCAGCTTGTACTTTGCAACCTGTAGAATGTTAATCTGCCCTCCCTAAGCGTACTTTAGGCTGGTTATTGACCTCCCCCCAATTGGAGTTTACTGTAAAACTAAGCAAACAACAAAAGTGATTGCCCTCATTTTATATTTAGATACAAGACACACAATTTTAGAAATCGCCATATTAATGCTAACAGTCAGTGGAAACTATTAATGGGTAGCTAGTATTAGCATTTGGTCACAGGAGGGATTTACATTCAAATAAATATTCACACATAGTCGTCATAGTAGCACATACAGAAAGGTAATATAACAATACTCACAGGCATATATTTGTCCTAATCTGTGAGAAACGACTTTTTTAACATTATTGCTACTTTCTTCTTGTACTATTTTTATTTTTAATAATGTTTATTTTATTTATTTTTTAGCTTACAGAAAGTAAATAGCTCCATGCATGCATCATACCACACTGCCCTGAGGAGTCCAAGGCGCACACAGCATGAACGGTAGATACAGTCAGTGACTGTATAAAAAGATGCTTTTGTCCTGACTTTGACATGAAATCAGACTAAATATTTCCTCTTTTAGGTCAGTTAGGATGAGCAAAATTATGACTATTGGCTAAATGCCAGAATATTATAAGGATTTTTTTTTCCGACAACTACAATAGACAATACAGTCATGGCTAAAAGCATTGGCAGGTTTGAGCCATGAATATATATATATTATTATTATTTTTTTTTTTTTCAACTTCTATTGTTTTAATATTATTTTACTAATAATAGCTAATTTATTTTCTGGTTGTTCGTTTAAGTTATATTTAGTGTTGAGTTGCTTAAATACATTTCTGAAATAAATGAATAATCATGTATATTAACCATGCATTCAATATCAATCAAAATGGTCGTGATTATTATTTTATTCCATAATCGCACAGCCAGAGTGTAGCATCCCCTCCCCCTTCACACTGCAGAGGCGCACAAGAGCTGCGAAGCAAACCCAAACAAACATGTCAGCTCATATAGCCAATAGCACTAACCGTAAATAAATTGAAAAATGTACAGCTAATCCATATGATTGGTATCGTCAGATCTCACTCATGGATTATCGGTACTGGAATTGGCAGCATCATACACTGATCGGAGCACCCCTAATTATACATAGTGTGCAAAACATTAACAAACGAGAATGATAGAATGTCAATGCGAAGTAAATATTGTAATAATTTTGGAACTTATTTATTCTTTAAAAGATTATTATTTATTTGTGCAATTGCAGTGCCTTGATTTTAGTGAGGTTAGTACAGAGTCATCGCCATGGATGCAATTGGGCTTATCATTTCTTAAAGGGGCTTAAATATTGCAGTGTAAATACGCTAAATATAAAATAATCACTCAAACTTAACGTATAATATCATGAATATACGAGGCCAGTACAAGTTCTGGCAGGGCCACCACAACTTGGCTCACTCAAAAAAGATTAACGTCAGACCCTACTCAAGTAAACATATCATACAGTTTTTAAAAGGTGATTTTATTTATTAAGTGGGAAAAATATTCAAAGCTATCTGGGCCAGTGGGGGAAAAGTAATTGTCCACCACCCTTGTTAAATCATGAATTAACTGTATAATCACATTTTTTGTAAAGTTGAGTTCATTTTCACTGACCACACTCAAGCCTGATTACCTCCAGACCTGTTCAATCAAGTAATCATTTGAATAGAACCTGTCTGACAAAATTAAGTAAGCCAAAACATCTGTAAAAGGTGCAACAAAATGCCACGATCCAAAGAAATTCACCAATTGATGAGAAAGTAGTTGACATCTATCAGTCTGGAAAAGGTTACGAAGCCTTTTCTAAAGCATAAATATAACAGCATTTCAGAAAATGAACATCACACCAACTGTCAAACGTGGTGGTATTGTGATGGTCTGAGGCTGATTAGCCTATTCAGATTCTGGACGATTTGTTGTAATTGATGGAACTATGAATTCTGCTCTTTACCAGAAAATCCTGAAAGAGAATGTTTGGCCTTGAGTTGGTGACCTCCAGCTGAAGCAGACTTGGGTCATTCCTGCAGCAGTACAACAATCCCAAACACACCAGCAAGTTAACTTCTGAATAGCTTAAAATAAACTAGGCTTTACACAATCAGGATTTTTGGGGCCGATCACTGATCACCAAGTTAAACAAAAAAACGATATCCGATCGCAAGATGGAGCAATGTTTATTTAAATGACTTGTTCATTTACTGTATGTACTTGTGTACTGTATACTGAGTATCTTCAAAAATACTCTCTTCTCAGGTCATGTATTTTAATCAGTAAGGTCAAACCAATATTACAACATGACAGAAATAATGGGTGCTAATTTACTGTAATTAAATCATTTTATTGTAATAAAATTACTGCACACACACTGAAACTTTAGAGCATGAGTCAACATAACGCTGGCATGTTTACGTACAACGTTAGTGCTAGCACTAGCTTGCTAGCCTACATAATGTTTTGTTGGCTGTTTGTGAGCCGTATTGTATTAAAAGTATGTGAACATACCTCAAGCAATCCTTGAATGAACGTCTTCTCCCAAGCACCGGTGACCACCACCATGTCGTTTTTCCACATTTTGTTCTTTTTTGACCAACACAATACACGCACAATCCATTGTTGTTGCTCTGGTAAGTAGTGTATCCGGTCGCGTTTGAGTTGACAAGATAAAGTCCAGTGATCGTAAAAGACGGGATGCGCTGGTATCGGAATACAAGATTTTATTGCAGTAGTCTGACATAATGCAATCGTGAAAGACCACATTTGTCTTGTAGTCTTATCCAAGCATTCCGTGTTGTCATGTCTCAGACGTGTTGTCTGTCCCACACCGCCGACACGTTTATAAAAAAAAAAAAAAAAAAAACTTTGTCGGTCAGCTATTTACAGTACTATGTCAAAAGACACGCGACAAGGCTAAAAATAAACTCGCTTTTGAATTCAAATATACTGTACATGATGGCAACGCAGAGTAAATGTCTTGCGGAACCGATCGGCGAATTATGACATTAAAGTTGATCAGCATAAAATGTTAATTATTGGCCGATGCCGATCAAGCCCATCAGATCGGTGTAAAGTCGGGAAAAAAAAACACACACAGTTTTTGGAGTGATGTCAAAGTCCGGACTTTAGTCCAATTGAAATGATGTGGCATGACCTTAAAACGGCATTCATGATTGAAAGCCCTCCATTTTGGCTGAAATAAAACAAATATGCAAGGAAGAGTGGGCCAAAATATCTCCACAGAGATGTGAAGGAGATTGCGAGTTGTACAACCCCATTTCCAATGAAGTTGGGATGTTGTGTTAAACATAAATAAAAACAGAATGCAATGATTTGCAAATCATATTCGACCTATATTTAATTGAATACACGACAAAGACAATATATTTAATGTTCAAACTGATAAACTGTATTGTTTTAAGCAAATAATCATTGACTTAGAATTTTACGGCTGCAACAGGTTCCAAAAAAGCTGGTACATGGTCATGTTTACCATTTTGTTACATCACCTTTTCTTTTAACAACATTCAATAAACGTTTGGGAACTGAGGACACTAATTGTTGAAGCTTTGTAGGTGGAATTCTTTCCCATTCTTGCTTGATGTACAACTTCAGCTGTTCAACAGTCCGGGGTCTCCCTTGTCGTATTTTACGCTTCATAATGCGTCACACATTTTCAATGGAGACAGGTCTGACTGCAGACAGGCCAGTCTAGTACCTGCACTCTTTTACTACGAAGCCACGCTGTTGTAACATGTGCAGAATGTGGTTTGGCATTGTCTTGCTGAAATAAGCAGGGATGTCTATGAAAGAGACGTTGCTTGGATGGCAGCATATGTTTCTCCAAAACCTGTAAATACCTTTCAGCATTAATGGTGCCTTCACAGATGTGTAAGTTACCCATGCCATTGGCCCTAACACACCCCCATACCATCACAGATGCTGGCTTTTGAACTTTGCATCCATAACAGTCCGAATGGTTCTTTTCCTCTTTGGCCCGGAAGACACGACGTCCACAATTTCCAAAAACAATTTGAAATGTGGACTCGTGAGACCACAGAACACTTTTCCCGTTTGCATCAGTCCATCTTAGATTAGCTCGGGCCCAGAGAAACCGGCGGCCTTTCTGGGTATTGTTGATAAATGGCTTTTGCTTTGCATATTAGAGTTTCAAGTTGCACTTACGGCTGTAGCGCCAACTGTATTTACTGTCATTGGTTTTCTGAAGTGTTCCTGAGGACGTGGTGATATCCTTTACACATTGATGTTGGTTTTTGATGCAGTGCCGCCTGAGGGATCGTAGGTCACGGGCATCCATGTTGGTTTTCGGCCTTGCCGCTTACATGCAGTGATTTCTCCTGACTCTCTCAACCTTCTGATGATATTATGGACCGTAGATGATGAAATCCCTAAATTCCTTGCAATTGTACATTGAGGAACATTGTCCTTAAACTGTTCGACTTTTTTCTCACACACTTGTTCACAAAGAGGTGAACCTCGCCCCATCTTTGCTTGTGAATCACTGAGCAATTCAGGGAAGCTTCTTTTATACCCATTCGTGGCACCCACCTGTTCCCAATTAGCCTGTTCATCTGTGGGATGTTCCAAACAGGTGTTTGATGAGTGTTCCTCAACTTTCTCAGTCTTTTTTGCCACCTGTCCCAGCTTTTTTGGAACGTGTTGCAGCCATAAACTTCTGAATTAATGTTTATTTGTTAAAAACAACAAAGTTTATCAGTTTGAACATTGTAGTGTATTCAATTAAATATAGGTTGAACATGATTTGCAAATCATTTTATTCTGTTTTTATTTGTTTAACACAACGTCCCAACTTCATTGGAATTGGGGTTGTAGATAATGCTTGATTTCAGTTGTTGCTCCTTAGGATGGCCCAAGCAGTTATTAGGTGTAGCGGCAAATTACTTTTCCCTAAAGGGCCAGGTAGCTTTGAATAATGATACATTCAACTTATATCGCACTTTTCGAGGGATTCAAAGACAAGACAAATTGCGTCTTACGTGGCTGCTATTCGGCCCCTCCGACCACCACCAAACATCCAACCACATTCATTCATACAGTAGGCAATGTGGGTTAAGTGTCTTCCCCAGGGACACCGCAACGACATACTGAATGCTCGAGCGGGGATAGGAACTGACGACCCTCCGGTTTCAGGGTGTGCACTTATCCTCTGCACCACGACGCCCCAAATAGAAGTTTTTTTCTTAAGAAATACAATCACTGTATAAAAACTGCATTTCATATTTACTTGGGTTGTCTTGGTCTGATGTTTACAATTGTTTGATGATCTTAGATATTAAAGTGGAAAAAGAATTTGTGAAGGGCAAATACTTTTTCACGGCACTGTATACAGCGGCTGAAATAAGTATTTAACACGTCACCATTTTTCTCATTAAATATATTTCCAAAGGTGCTATTGACATGATGTTGGGAACAACCCAAGTGATCCATAGATACAAATAAAGTAGAATAAATATGATCAGAAATTAAGGCGTGTAAAAATGTGTAATGACACAGGGAAAAAGTATTGAACACATTAAGAAATGGAGGTGCAAAAAGGCATGGAAAGCTAAGACAACACCTAAAATCTATCAAACTGCAATCCAGCCCCTTATCAGCGCAAATGAATATCAGCTGGTTCAGTCCTAATTGATGTCTTACAAAAAGGTCTCATTGCCAAGGTGTGAGTCAAGACACATCTTAAGAGCAGAGAGCTGTCTCAAGAACATTGCAAACTAATTGTTGCAAAACATAACAATGGCATTGGTTACAGGTGCATATCTAAACTTCTGAACGTTCCAGTGAGCACGGTTGGGGCAATAATATGTCAGTGGAAACCCAATCATACCACCTTAAATTTTCCTCGATGAGGTGCTCCTCTAAAGATTTCCGACAGAGGAGCGCCAAGAATAGTCGGAAGAGTTGTCCAAGAGCCAAGGACCACCTGTGTAGAGCTTCAAAAAGACCTGGAATTAGCAGGTACTATTGTCACAAGGAAAACAGTGAGTAATGCACTCCACCGTCATGGCCTGTATGCACACTAACCACGCAAGACCCCATTGCTGGAAAAAAAAAAAAAAAAAAAACATGTTTAGCTCATTTAAGTTTGCTGAACAACATTTGGGCAAGCCAGTTAAATACTGGGAGAATTTAGTCTGGTCGGATGAGAGCAAAATTCAACAGTTTGGATTCCATAATGCACACCACGTTTGGAGAAGAAATGGCACTGCACATCACCCTTAAAACACTGAAGTTCAGAGGTGGGAACATGATGGTGTGGGGCTGGTTTTCAGCAAATGGTACTGGTAAACTTCACATTATTGAAGGAAGGATGAATGGGCATATGTACCGAGACATACTTGAGAAAAAATCTGCTGCCATCTACGAGGATGATGAAACGAGAGTGGACATTTCAGCAGGATAATGATCCAAAACATACTGCCAAGGAAACTCTCAATTGGTTTCAAAGAAAAAATATAAAGCTGCTCGAATGACCCAGTATATCCCCTGACTTGAATACAATAGAAAATCTATGGAACGAACTGAAACTCAAGATCCATAAAAGAAGCCCACGGAACCTTCAAGATTTGAAGACTGCTTGTGAGGAGGAATGGGGCAAAATCACACCAGAGCAATGTGTGCGACTAGTTTCTCCATACAGAAAGCGTCTTGAAGCTGTGATTGCAAACAAAGGCTTTTGTACAAAGTATTAAATAAATACCACTTGGTGTGTTCCATACTATTTCCCTGTGTCATTTCACATTGTTACACACAACTTAATTTCTGAGCTTAATTGTTCTACTTTCTTTACGCATGGATTACTTCAGTTGTTCCCAACATCTGGTGAAATTTTCAGGTCAATAGCAGCTTTGGACATATATTTGAGAAATATGGTGATGTTTAAATAGTTAATTCCGCCGCTGTATTGAATGTAATATTATGTGATGTTATTCTCATGATCACGTTTTGTCAAAATCCTGAATTTTCCCTCTCTTAAAAGGTGCATTTGAAATCTTGTTTCTTATTAGTTTAAGGTTTCATTTTGGACACTACAGTTGGCATCGACTGTATACAGTGTTTTTCCAGTTTCAGTTAATACCATTTTTATTACTTTGAAGGAAAAATCCATGTTTGTGTGCTAATGCCTACACAGGACGAGGTTTGGTAGCAGGGAAAGCTGTCCATCAGACAAACAGCTTCTGACCATCTACGACTTGGACAACAAATTCATTGCATATAGTGCCCAATTTGATGATGTCATTGATGTTGTGGCTGAGTGGGGCTCCTTCTACGTCCTCACCAGAGATGGGAAAATTTATGTTCTTCAGGAGAAGGACACGCAGACCAAGCTGGAAGTAAGTCTTGTGAAAACCCTGTATACCTGTAAAGCTAGATGAGTGTCTTAGTAGTAATGGTAGTAGTACTGGAGGAGTAGTACTGGTAATATTGTTGAATATTTGTCTGTATTCTTGTTTAATATTTACCTCACTGCTGATTTTTGATTGTCCCAACATCTTGTCTTTTGTTAAAGATGCTGTTTAAGAAGAATTTATTTGTTATGGCCATAAACTTGGCTAAAAGCCAGCATCTAGACAGTGATGGATTATCAGAGATCTTCAGACAGTATGGTGATCACCTCTACCTTAAGGGAGACCATGATGGTGCCATTCAGCAGTACATTCGGTAATTAGATCATGTGTCACAGCTGCCTTGGGCCAAGAATAAGATTTTCTCTTACACAGTATTCCCAAGAAATTAAAAAAAAAAAAATTCCGATTGGTGGAAATGCCACATTTGTGTGCCCCTGTATTTTTCGGGCCAACGCATTTACTTTTTCCACCATATAGAAGTTTTGAAAGTCTATTTTTACAAAGAAATCTCCAAATATTGAAACTATTATCTGGCATTCAGATAATTAGATGCCATACTCCATCAGTGGCAGCATACGGTGTCACGTGTGCTATAGTGTACTTGTTGAACCATGACAACTGCTTTTAGCACAACAGGGCTGGTCAGTGTCAGTTAAACTTGGCACCCTGTCCCATCAGTACATAATTCTCTTACACACAACTGCCATGATACGGCTCTGATGCAATATATTAGAGCTGCAATTAAAAACTTTTAATAATCGATTAATCTTTCCATTATTTTTGGGAATTAATCTTTGGTTTGGACAAAGAAAATAATTTCCACCCCTTTATTAAAAAACAGGACATTTAAAATTGACAATGCAGTAAATGCACCAACAAACTGATTATGATTCAGTTACAGCATATATGACAAACACAGGCCCGGGGGCCAAATTTGGCACACGATGTAATTATATTTGGCCCGCAATCAAATGTGCTATATACTGGCGGGCCAGCTCAAATACACATGTGCCACTAATATTACAAATCCCAGAATGCTTTGCTAGTGTGTTGGCCCATCAGTCTAGACCGACGAGCGTACCTTCCCTTTCTGTTGCAGTCGTTAGCAACTATGCTACCAGTCTCCTCGAGCAAATTTACACTTCCCCTTCCCAAAAATGGTCAAACAAAAGATTGAAAACTTCCAAGACAGGTGGGAGGCAGATTCTCTGTTCACTAAAGTAAAAGACAGACCTGTTTGTTGTGTGCGGAGCAATGTGGCTGTAACAAAGAATATAACATAAGTGAATTGTTTATTTTTATTTTTTAATGCCCTTTATCAACTCCTCGGTAGGGACTGTTAATAGTTTGAAGTTTGGATTTTTATTTAAGGACATTCTTATTTTTTTGGGTTGTTTTGTTGTTGGCCTTTGAAAAAAGATTTACATCAAAAAGAAAGGTAGTTAGAGATAGATAAATAGAAGATGGAGAGACAGAAGAATTCATGTTATCTATTTAAATCCAAAACAATAATATATATATGTCATAATATTAAAGTTTGTTTCTTCCAGATTCAGTGTTTAAACAAAATTTAAGTTTGTTGTCATATGATAAACTTTAACGCTACATTTCTGGAGAGAAGGGAAACATAGATCGCAGTGATTTTTCATTAAATATTGAGTTTGGCCCGCGACATTGTCCCAATTTTTTATTTTGGCCCACTGTGAATTTGAGTTTGACAGCCCTGAGTTACAGGTTTGGTCTGTAATGTCAGAAAATGTTGAAGAACATTGCTTTCTAAAGTAAAAGCAAAATATCTGCAAATGTCTTATTTTGATTAAACACAAAGATAATCAGTCTGGATTCATGGAGGACTACAAAAACGTGAGAATATTGAGGATTTTGGAGTAATTATACATACATTCCTTGAAGTCTCGGCGCCCTTTGCACAATGGTCATAGCACCTGACTCTTGCTATATTAGTCATTCAAACTGCTCTAAGTGCTAGAGGACTCTGCATCTTTTTGGACAATTATAAAAAAAAAAAAATATTATACCAGTATTACCAGATAACTAGCAACCCTTTATTGCTCAGTTTTTCTCAATGTCCCAAAAGTGTTCTCTGTCAATTCACTGTCTGTTGTCGTACTAGAGCGGCTCCAACTACTGGAGACAAATTCCTTGTGTGTTTTTTGGACATACTTGGCAAAATAAAGTTGATTCTGATTATATTTTAAGTTAAACAAGGTCTATCAACGATTATTCGATTATCAAAATAGAAGTCAATTAATTTGATAATTGAGTAGTCATCGATTAATCAATTAATTGTTTCACCTCTACAACCTACCAAAGCAGAAAATTGCCATGTTGACTTGGTCCGCAAGTCTACCCCACCCATTCTGCATCAGTGGCATTTACACAGAACGATACAGGCTGTGAAAAGGGTGCTAAAACTATCATTATGTTGAATTTTCATTGTTTCTCTTGAAATGGAGACAAACAACATTTTTGTTTTTTATGTTTCCCACAGCACGATTGGAAAACTTGAGCCATCGTATGTCATTAGGAAATTTCTGGATGCACAGAGGATCCATAACCTTACAGCATTTCTACAAGCATTGCACAGGCAGTCACTTGCCAATGCAGACCACACCACACTGTTGCTCAACTGTTATACTAAACTGAAGGACAGTTTGAAGCTGGAAGAGTTCATTAAGGTGACTAGGAGACATCAGAAATAATGAAAAAAGGTCTCAATCAGCAATGCAATCATTTTATGGTTCCATTACAAGAAAATGAGAAAACTCCTACACCATATATTGTAATTGTATTCCTATGTACTGTATTTTCAATAGAGCAGTGAAAGCGAGGTTCACTTTGATGTTGAGATTGCCATTAAGGTTCTTCGACAGGCCGGCTACCACAGACATGCTGTTTTCTTGGCAGAGAGGCATATGCACCATGAGTGGTATTTAAAAATTCAGCTGGAGGATCTCAAGGTAAAAAAATATAACAACATGCAAGCAACTGTGACATGTTAATGTACAACCCCAATTCCAATGAAATTGGGACATTGTGTTAAACATAAATAAAAACAGAATACAATGATTTGCAAATCATGTTCAATCTATATTTAATTGAATACACTACACTGACAAGATATTTAATGTTCAAACTGATAAACTTTATTGTTTTTAGCAAATAATCAATAACGTAGAATTTTATGGCTGCAACACGTTCCAAATAAGCTGGGACAGGTGGCAAAAAAGACTGAGAAAGTTAAGGAATGCTCATCAAAAACCTGTTTGGAACATCCCACAGGTGAACAGCCTAATTGGGAACAGGTGGGTGCTATGATTGGGTATAAAAGGAGCTTCCCTGAATTACTCAGTCATTCACAAGTTTGGGTGATGTTCGCATCTTTGTGAACAAGTGCGTGAGAAAGTAGTCGAACAGTTTAAGGACAATGTTCCTCAACGTACCATTGCAAGGAATTTAGGGATTTCATCATCTACGGTCCATAATATCATCAAAAGGTTCAGAGAATCTGGAGAAATCACTGCATGTCAGCGGCAAGGCCAAAAACCAACATTGAATGCCCGTGACCTTCGATCCCTCTGGTGGCACTGCATCAAAAACCGACATCAATGTGTAAAGGATATCACCACATGGGCTCAGGAACACTTCAGAAAACCAATGTCAGTAAATACAGTTTGGCGCTACATCCGTAAGTGCAACTTGAAACTCTACTATGCAAAGAAAAAGCCATTTATCAATAACACCCGGAAACGCCGCCGGCTTCTCTGGGCCCGAGCTCATCTAAGATGGACTGATGCAAAGTGGAAAAGTGTTCTGTGGTCCGACGAGTCCACATTTCAAATTGTTTTTGGAAATTGTGGACGTCGTGTTCTCCGGGCCAAAGCGGAAAAGAACCATCCGGACTGTTATGGATGCAAAGTTCAAATGCCAGCATCTGTGATGGTATGGGCTGTGTTAGTGCCAATGGCATGGGTACCTTACACATCTGTGAAGGCACCATTAATGCTGAAAGGTACATACAGGTTTTTGAGAAACATATGCTGCCATCCAAGCAACGTCTTTTTCATGGACGCCCCTGCTTTTTTCAGCCAAACAATGCCAAACCACATTCTGCACGTCTTACATCAGCGTGGCTTCATAGTAAAAGAGTGCGGGTACTTCACTGGCCTGCCTGCAGTCCAGACCTGCCCCCCATTGAAAATGTGTGGCGTATTATGAAGCGTAAAATACGACAACGGAGATCCCGGACTGTTGAACAGCTGACGCTGTACATCAAGCAAGAATGGGAAAGAATTCCACCTACAAAGCTTCAACAATTAATGTCCTCAGTTCCCAAACGTTTATTGAATGTTGTTAAAATAAAAGGTGATGTAACACAGTGGCAAGAAACAGCTCCCACGAGGTTGGAACGGGTGGAGAAAGGTATCAGGTTTTCTATGTGACAGAAGAGTCTCTCCCCTCCTTGAGCCGTCACCTTGTCGTGGTGGAGGGGTTTGTGTGTCCCAGTGATCCTAGGAGCTAAGTTGTCTGGGGCTTTATGCCCCTGGCAGGGTCACCCATGACAAACAGGTCCTAGGTGAGGGACCAGACAAAGCACAGCTCAACTTGGGGGGAAGATGCCGGTCCGACGTGGCAGGCCCAAACGTATTGTGAGGGTCTGCTGGGAATGTCTGGCAGAATCCCCTGTCAGAAGGAGTTTCAACTCCCACCTCCGACAGAACTTTGCTCATGTTCCGGGGGAGGCGGGGGACATCGAGTCCGAGTGGACCATTTTCCGCGCCTCCATTGCTGAGGCGGCCGACCGGAGCTGTGGCCGTAAGGTGGTCGGTGCCTGTCGTGGCGGCAATCCCCGAACCCGTTGGTGGACACCAACGGTGAGGGATGCCGTCAAGCTGAAGAAGGAGTCCTATCGGGCCTTTTTGGCCTGTGGGACTCCTGAGGCAGCTGATGGGTACTGGCTGGCCAAGCGGAATGCAGCTCTGGTGGTCGCTGAAGCAAAAACCCGGGCATGGGAGGAGTTCGGTGAGGCCATGGAGAAAGACTTCCGGACGGCTTCGAGGAAATTCTGGTCCACCATCCGACGTCTCAGGAGAGGAAAGCAGTGCACCACCAACACTGTGTATAGTGGGGATGGGGCGGTGCTGACCTAGACTCGGGACGTTGTGAGTCGGTGGGGAGAATACTTCGAAGACCTCCTAAATTCCACCGACACGCCTTCCCATGGGGAAGCAGAGTGTGGGTTCTCTGAGGCGGGCTCTCCTATCTCTGGGTTTGAGGTCACCGAGGTAGTTAAAAAGCTCCTCGGTGGCAGGGCCCCGGGGGTGGATGAGATTCGCCCGGAGTTCCTAAAGGCTCTGGATGTTGTGGGGCTGTCCTGGTTGACACGCCTCTGCAACATCGCGTGGACATCGGGGACAGTGCCTCTGGATTGGCAGACTGGGGTAGTGGTCCCCCTTTTTAAGAAGGGGGACCGGAGGGTGTGTTCCAACTACAGGGGGATCACACTGCTCAGCCTCCCTGGTAAGGTCTATTCAGGGGTGCTGGAGAGGAGGGTCCGTCGGGAAGTCGAATCTCAGATTCAGGAGGAGCAGTGTGGTTTTCGTCCTGGCCGTGGAACAGTGGACCAGCTCTACACCCTCGGCAGGGTCCTCGAGGGTGCATGGGAGTTCGCCCAACCAGTCTACATGTGTTTTGTGGACTTGGAGAAGGCGTTCGACCGTGTCCCTCGGGGAGTCCTGTGGAGAGTGCTTCGGGAGTATGGGGTACCGAACCCCCTGATACGGGCTGTTCGGTCCCTGTACGACCGGAGTCAGAGTTTGGTCCGCATATCCGGCAGTAAGTCGGACTCGTTCCCGGTGAGGGTTGGACTCCGCCAAGGCTGCCCTTTGTCGCCGATTCTGTTCATAACTTTTATGGACAGAATTTCTAGGCGCAGCCGAGGCGTAGAGGGGTTCCGGTTTGGTGGCCTCAGTATTGCATCTCTGCTTTTTGCAGATGATGTGGTTCTGTTGGCTTCATCAAGCCGTGACCTCCAACTCTCATTGGAGCAGTTCGCAGCCGAGTGTGAAGCGGCTGGGATGAGAATCAGCACCTCCAAATCTGAGACCATGGTCCTCAGTCGGGAAAGGGTGGCATGCCATCTCCAGGTCGGGGATGAGATCCTGCCCCAAGTGGAGGAATTCAAGTATCTTGGGGTCTTGTTCACGAGTGAGGGAAGAATGGAACGGAAGATCGACAGGCGGATCGGTGCAGCGTCTGCAGTGATGCGGACTTTGTATCGGTCCGTTGTGGTAAAGGAAAGAGCTAAGCCGAAAGGCGAAGCTCTCAATTTACCGGTCGATCTTCGTTCCTACCCTCACCTATGGTCATGAGCTGTGGGTCGTGACCGAAAGAAAAAGATCCCGGATACAAGCGGCCGAAATGAGTTTCCTCCGCAGGGTGTCCGGGCTCTCCCTTAGAGATAGGGTGAGAAGCTCGGTCATCCGGGAGGATCTCAGAGTAGAGCCGCTGCTCCTCCGCATTGAGAGGAGCCAGATGAGGTGGCTGGGGCATCTGATTCGGATGCCTCCCGGACGCCTCCCTGGTGAGGTGTTCCGGGCATGTCCCACCGGGAGGAGACCCCGGGGACGACCCAGGACACGCTGGAGAGACTACATCCTTCGGCTGGCCTGGGAACGCCTCGGGATCCCCCCGGAAGAGCTGGATGAAGTGGCTGGGGAGAGGGAAGTCTGGGCGTCCCTGCTGAAGCTACTGCCCCCGCGACCCGACCCGGATAAGCGGTAGAGAATGGATGGATGGATGAGAAGAGTCTCTGCTCGGATGAAGAGCAAAGTTTATAAAACAGTGGTGAGGCCAGCCATGATGTATGGATAAGAGACAGTGGCACTAAAGAAGCAACAGGAAGCAGAGCTGGAGGTGGTGGAAATGAAGATGTTGAGGTTCGCTCTAGGAGTGACCAGGTTGGATAGGATTAGAAATGATCTGATCAGAGGAACAGCAAAGGTTCGATGTTTTGGAGACAAAGTTAGAGAGATCAGACTTCGATGGTTTGGTCACGTCCAGAGGAGAGAGAGTGAGTATATTGGTAGAAGGGTGATGAGGATGGAGCTGCCAGGCAAGAGAGCTATAGGAAGACCAAAGAGGAGGTTGATGGATGTCGTGAGGGAAAAGACATGAGGACAGTTGGTGTTTGAGAGGAGGATGTAGAAGATAGGCTTGCATTGAAAAGGATGGCATGCTGTGGCGACCCCTAACGGGACAAGCCGAAAGAAGAAGAAGATGATGCTGCTGCTCGTCTGCTGGCAGGGACATGCAAACAAGACCACATTTCACCTGTTCTGATCGCCTTGCACTGGCTGCCTGTGCATTTTAGAAATATTCTATGGAAGGCACGACTTATTCTGTTATTTGAACGGCAACAGGTGGATGGATACATGGGTCCATTGGGCCTTCTGCCATCTCATGGAAGAGCATTTTATTGTTCTGCCTATACATACATCACTGGCATAGATGGATGACCATACAGCCAGGTACATAAATATTGGGACATCTAAACATCTCTATTGGGATATCCATTAACTGCAGACTTTCAGCTTTAATTTGAGGGTATTCACATCCATATCAAGTGAACCAAGTAGGAATTACAACAGTTTGTATATATGCCTCCCACTTTTAAAGGGACCAATATGGGACAATGGGACAAACTAACAATCATAAATCGAACTTTCACATTATAATCCTTGGTTGCAAATTCTTTGCGGTCATTTGCAGTCTTAAATCTGGAATGTCTAGACATCACCAGATGCTGGATTTCATCCCTGGTGATACTCTGCCAAGATACAAGCTTATCTTTGTCTCATCTCTTGTTCTACAACTGTAAAGGCTTTTTTAGATTATGTTTGACAAACTCTAATCTGGCCTTCCTGTTTTTGAGGCTCACCGATGGTTTACATCATGTGGTGAACCCTCTGTATTCACTCTGGTGTCGTCTTCTCTTGATTGATCTTTGATCTTTGAAACGCATACACCTCCCTGCTGGAGAGTGTTTTTGATCTGGAAGTTCTTGTGAAAGTCGTTGAGCTCACGGGAGAGTTTTTTCTTTAAGAATGTTCCAAACAGTTAATTGGGCCAAGCCTAATGTTTTTGCAATCTCTCTGATGGGTTTGTTTTGATTTTGCAGCCTAATGATCATGACAGATCTTTGTATCTCTTATTGAGAGTTGACAGCAACAGATTAAAAATACAAGTAGCACACTTCAAATGAACTGGAGACCTTTTATCTGCTCCTTCCAACGGGATAATGATGGAATAACAAACACTTGTGCCGTTCCCCCACATCTATTTAATGCAACCATTACTGCCAATATTGAATTCTTTGTCCAGTTCTAATCAAATGCATTATTATTATTATTATTATTATTATTATTATTGTTATTATTGTAAATGGTCATATTCCATCCATCCATTTATCCACATTCATACAGTGAATATGAAAAGCCTACACACTCCAGGTTTTAGTGCTAGAATAACTTAAATAAATAATTTGGGAAAGGTTTATGTACACGTCAATTGAAAAACAAATAATTTCTCCTGTGTACATCCATACTGGTTTTCACATGGTAATAAATGCTCACTTATCATATTCTTTTCTTCCAAAACCCAGAACTATGAGGAAGGCTTACGCTACATTGGACGCCTACCTTTTGAACAAGCTGAAAGCAACATGAAGCGTTACGGCAAGACATTAATGCATCATATTCCTGAAGGTACAACGCTGCTTTTGAAGGGCTTATGCACCAACTACCACCCAAGTGGGGACACTGCTGAAACTGACAGCCACTTGGAGAGGAGCCTGCTCAACAAGGTTGGTGGGCAGTGTCCATGTTCTTCAGATAACTGGATAATTAAGGGGACAGAATAACACATAAAGAGAATAAAATACTTTACAGTGGACCCCTGCTATTCGCGGGACATAGGGACCATGAATAGTGTAGCGTATATTGTTTTTGGGTAAAAGCGTGAATAATTTGGAAAAGAAAAAGTCAGGAAGTAGACGCCTGCATCTACAACCCCAATTCCAATGAAGTTGGGACGTTGTGTTGAACATGAATAAAAACACAATTCAATGATTTGCAAATCATGTTCAACCTATATTTAATTGAATACACTACAAAGAGAAGATATTTAATGTTCAAACTGATAAACCTTATTGTTTTTAGCAAATAATCATTAACTTAGAAATTTATGGCTGCAACACGTTCCAAAAAAGATGGGACAGGTGGCAAAAAAGACTGAGAAAGTTGAGGAATGCTCATCAAACACCTTTTTGGAACATCCCACAGGTGAACAGGCTAATTGGGAACAGGTGGGTGCCATGATTGGGTATAAAAGGAGCTTCCCTGAATTGCTCAGTCATTCACAAGTAAAGATGGGGTGAGGTTCACCTCTTTGTGAACTAGTGCGTGAGAAAATAGTCGAACAGTTTAAGGACAATGTTCCTCAAGGTTCCTCTTTTTCATGGACGCCCCTGCTTATTACAGCAAGACAAAGCCAAACCACATTCTGGACGTGTTACAACAGCGTGGCTTCATAGTAAAAGAGTGTGGGTACTACACTGGCCTGCCTGCAGTCCAGACCTGTCTCCCATTGAAAATGTGTGGCGCATTATGAAGTGTAAAATACGAAAACGGAGACCCCGGATTGTTGAACAGCTGAAGCTGTACATCACTTGTACTTGGTTATCAACAAGTTGTACTCACGTTGCGAATAACACAAATAGGCAGGCATGGACGCCCATGCCCAGCCATCCTCCCGATGGCTGAGCATGGGCGTCGACAGGTTGATTTGAAGAAAAAGGAGGAAAAAGAAAAAGCAGGGGTAGAGTGGCAGAAGCGCTTGGGAGATGTTGTTCGCCACGTGCTCAGAGAAAACTTGCGCACACAAATCCTTCCTGCCGGGTTCCTCTTGGTGGTGACTCACCCCCACACAAAAGTGTAGTTGGGAAGTTGCCAGAATAACTTTGTGGTCAGCGATTGTCGGGGCGGCAAGGAAGATTTGGTCGGGCCTAGCCTGTTTTGGCTCGCTTCCCCACCTCGTGCTGAGGAGTGAGACTTCTTGGCTGGGCGCCAGCGTCTTCGGCAGAGCAGGAAACAAGAGCAAAGAGAACAAAGGGCTTCGGTCTTTTGTACCAAGAAAGAGGCGTTGCCCCAAAAGCAAGAACGGGAAGGACAGACCATGCTGCTGATATTGAATTTCACTCTAGAATTATCTATGGTCTAAAATAAGAAATCAATTCCCAGCTTTTGCATTGTCTCACACACCATGGTTAATCTATGCAATGAGTGTTTCAACCTTATTTTGTGGCGAAGAACACTTAATGTCTGTTATGTAACATTTTTGTGTTGTCTGAGGTAAACACAATCACTTTACTCGGTTGACAAACAGATTTAGCAGGAGATCTGAAAGAAACAGTCATTAGTGACATTGGCATCATGATATACACTGGGAGCATTCGTGCAAAGTTTGTAAAAGACATTTAGCACGGTAGATAGCAGTCATGACCAAAAAGCTTGCAGTGACTCTTAGACGCCAGCGGGTGTCTCCCATGCTCCACCAATGATCATTGATGGAAGTTGGTTGTAATTCCTCTGGATGAATTCCTGTGAAGGTCTGTGAGTAATGGTTAAATTTGTGGCTTGTCTAGAATAATAAAGTCTTATCTCTTTAGTTATTTTTAACCCCAAAAATTCTTGAATAAGTGGGGATGCACCGTATTACAGACCCTTTCCAAAAAGTTTGAAAATGAGGCAAAGGTTTATTTCCATAATTCCATTCAAAAAGTTAAACTTTCATCGATTATAGAATATAAATATTTGAAATTGTTTAAATTGTGGGCCCTGAATTTATAATCTATGAAAGTTTAACTTTTTCAATGGAATTATGGAAATAAATCAACTTTTCCATGATATTCAAATCTTTTGGGAAAGGCTCTATATGGTGGCGGAAGGGTAAACGTGTTGTAAACAGCCAACCATGCAAATGGCCAAATGCTGCAAACACAGGAATTATTGAAATAGAAAAAGAAAACAAAAATGCAACACAAAAACGCTCCAAGAGAAAAATGCTGCAATCACAGAAAAGAAGCAGAAGTAAAAACTTAAAAACCACAAAACAAATGCAAAAGAAAAACACTGCAAACACCAACACACACAAACTTAAAAACAACTGTAAGACAGGAATGCAGGAAGTTTACACCACCAAACCGGAAGTACACCCAGCTGTTAGGCAACTTGGGGTCGCGATGTCCTTTCACTAAACCCTTTTGAAAGACGTGAGTGGGATTCCCTGAAAAAAGTGGGCAAACTTCAAAATACTGTAAAAGATTAAGCCCAAGTGTTTAAAACGAAATAAAGTAAACCGTGTATTTTCATTCTCCTCTTCGAAAGTTCACAAACTTTTTTCTATCCCACTGGCGTCTTTCAAGAGGGTTTGGACGGGTCCATCATGCCCTCTAGTAGCCTCACGGTCCGATGCACTTCTGTCTTGAGTTTGCATGTTTTTGGTGTTCGCAGCGTTTTTCTTTTGCATTTGTTTTGTGGTTTGTAAGTTTTTGCTTCTGCTTCTTTTCTGTGATTACAGCTTTTTTCTCTTGCAGAAATATATTCCTATCCTGTCTTTGCAGCATTTCGCCGTTTGCACCATGTTTGTCCTTGTCGCCCACAGTCGGTTGCCCCCATAAAAGAAAAAGAAAAAAGAAAAAATTAAGTGGTCCAAAAAAATTACAAAATTGAAACAAAAAAATCAACAAACAGTTGAATCGTAGGTGCCGAACTGCGAGTATGTGGGGGTCCACTGTATATGGATATGATGTTCCGCCGCTGCATATCTATCACACACTACGTCTGTTGAGGAAGTTATTTTAAAGTTTCTTTATGCGGCTTCATTTTGTCACCAGTCTTTATCAAAGACTGGCACTATGTACAGTGGGGACAGAAAGTATTCAGTATTTAAATGTGTCACTCTTTGTTATACTGCAGCCATTTGTTAAAATAATTTTTACATTTTTTCCCCCTCAATGTACACACAGCATCCCATATTGACAGAAAATAAAGGAATTGTTTAAATTTTTGCAAATTTATTAAAAAGAAAAAACTGAAATATCATACGGCCATAAGTATTCAGACCCTTTCCTCAGTATTTAGTAGAGGCACCCTTTTGAGCAAAGACAGCCATGAGTCTTTTTGGAAATGATGCAAAGAGTATTTCACACCTGGATTTGGGGATCCTCTGCCATTCCTCCTTGCAGAGCCTGTCCAGTTCTGTCAGGTTGGATGGTGAACGTTGATGCACAGCCATTTTCAGGGCTCAGGCTGGGCCATTCAAGAACAGTCACAGAGTTGTTCTGAAGCCAGTCCTTGGTTATTTTAGCTTTGTGCTTAGGATAGTCTTGTTGGAAGGTGAAACTTCAGCCCAGTCTGAGGTCCTGAGCACTCTGGAGAGGGTTTTCGTCCAGGATATCCATGTACTTGGCCGCATTCATCTTTCCTTCGATTGCAACCAGTCGTCCTGTCCCTGCAGCTGAAAAACACCCCCACAGCATGATGCTGCCACCACCATGCTTCACTGTTGGGACTGTATTGGACAGGTGATGAGCAGTGCCTGGTTTTCGCCACACATACCGCTTAGAATTTAGGCCAAAAAGTTCTATCTTGGTCTCATCAGACCAGAGAATCTTATTTCTCACCATCTTGTAGTCCTTCAGGTATTTTTTAGCAAACTCCATGCGGGCTTTCATGTGTCTTGCACTGAGGAGAGACTTCCGTCGGGCCACTCTGCCATAAAGCACCGACTGGTGGAGGGCTGCAGTGATGGTTGAATTTCTAGAACTTTCTCCCATCTTCCGACTGCATCTCTGGAGCTCAGCCACAGTGATCTTTGGGTTCTTCTTTACCTCTCTTACCAAGGCTCTTCTCCCCCGATTGCTCAGTTTGGCCGGACAACGTCAAAACGTCTTCCAATTAAGGATTATGGAGGCCACTGTGCTCTTAGGAACCTTAAGTGCAGAATAATTTTTTTTGTAACCTCGCTACAATTCAGTCTCTGAGCCCTTCAGGCAGTTTCTTTGACCTCATGATTCTCATTTGCTCTGACATTCACTGTGAGCTGTAAGGTCTTATATAGACAGGTGTGTGGCTTTCTTAATCAAGACCAATCAGTATAATCAAATACAGCTGGACTCCAATGAAGGTGTAGAACCATCTCAAGGTTGATCAGAAGAAATGGATAGCACCAGAGTTAAATATGAGTGTCATGGCAAAGGGTCTGAATACTTATGGCTGTGTGATATTTCAGTTTTTCTTTTTTAATAAATCTGCAAACATTTCAACAATTCCGTTTTTTTTCCTGTCAATATGGGGTGCTGTGTGTCCGTTAATGAGGGAAAAAATGAACTTAAATAATTTTAGCAAAATATTAAAAAAAATGTACTAAAATTGCAATATAACAAAGAGTGAAAAATTTAAGGGGGTCTGAATACTTTCCGTACCCGCTGTATTTCGGTTTCAGGCCAACTCTGAGGAATTCATTCCAATTTTTGCCAACAACCCCTGGGAACTCAAAGCCTACCTAGAGCACATGATTGAGGTGGATCCCAATTCTCCTCAAGGTGTTTATGACACACTGCTTGAGCTCCGTTTGCAAGACTGGGCACATGAACAGGATCCTGAGGTCAGGTCAACACACTCAAATATATGAAGAGTTATGAACCATTTGTTTTACTGATTTATTTTATTTGGAATACAGATATTGATGATCTCATTTTTATAAACATGAATTGTTTGCAGAGAAAAAAGATCCTGCAGGGTGAAGCTTTGTCACTCCTTAGAAGTGACAATACTGTGTTTGATAAAGCCCTGGTCCTCTGTCAAATGCACAATTTTAAAGAGGGTGTCCTTTACCTGTATGAGAAGGGCAAACTGTAAGTAAAAGTCTGCACACACAACACATGCATGCGAGTGAGTGTTCATGTTGCAAAATAGCCATAACATGTTTCATTGTTCATCGTGACTTATGACTTATTACTTCCCGTTGCATCCCTTGCTGGAGTAAAGCAAGGCAAAGCAAATGGATTTATATAGTGCATTTCATACACAAGGTAACTCATTGTGCTTTACATGATTAAATGCATTTAAAAACAAAGAAAGAAACAGCTTATAAACATTTAAAACAAAGAAGAACAAAATATAAGTACAATTAAAACAGCGTACAGTGCAAGAAATATCATTTAAAAGTGGAAATGCTCTAAAAATCATGAGACAAAAGAAGAGTTTTTAACCTGGACTTTCACACTTGGGGCTGACATCACTTCTGTTGGCATCTTATTCCATTTGTGTGCATCATAATCGCTAAAAGCTGCTTCGCCATGTTTGCTTTGGACTCTGTGCTCCATTATTTGACTTGAGTCTGTCGATCTCAGAGCCCTACTGGGTTTATATACCATTAGCATTTATTTGATCTATTCAGGACCTAAACTATTTGTGATTTATAGACCAGGAGCAAAACTTTAAAACTGATTCTGAAGCTGACTGGGAACGAGTACAGAGACTTTAGAATTGGAGTAATATGTTCTGACTTCTTTGTTCTGGTAAGAACCCGAGCTGCAGTATTCTAAATGAGCTGCAGCTGTTTAATGCTCTTTTGAGTCTAGTCAGAAGACCATTACAATTGTGAAGTCTACTTGAGGTAAAAGCATGGATGAGCTTCTCCTGGTCTGCTTGGCACAGGCAAGCCTTCACTCTGGATATGTTCTTCAGATGATAGGAGACAGTTTTAGTAATTGATTTTATATGACTGTTGAAGGTCAGGTCGGAATCAGTACATCAAGGTTTCGGACTTGGTCTTTGGTTTCTAAAGAGAGTGACTCCAGGTATTTAGTAACAGCAATCCTCTTTTCTTTGTTGCCAAAAACAATTATCAGAAAGATTAAGTGTATGACTTTTTTAAATTTGTCATACTGAAGCCTACTACAGCTATTTACAATTTCTTTTTTTAAACTGGTGACAACTTAAAGATCGTGATCTTGTTCTTTCGGGTTAGGTGAGGGTAGGAACGTAGATCGACCGGTAAATTGAGATCTCTGCCTTTTGGCTCAGCTCCTTCTTCACCATGACAGACTGTTATAGAGTCTGCATCACCGCAGACGCTGCACTGATCCGCCTGTCGATCTCCTGCTCCATATTTCCCTCACTCGTGAACAAAACCCTGAGATACTTGAACTCCATTTGGGGCAGGATCTCCTCCCTAACCCAGAGAGGGCACTCTACCCCTTTCCCACTAAGGACCATGGCCTCAGATTTGGAGGTGCTGCTTTTCCACCCAACCGCTTCACATTCTGCTGCAAACTGTTCCAGTGAGAGTTGGAGATCACGGCTTGATGAAGCCATCAGAACCACATCATCTGCAAAAACCAGCGACGTGATACTTATGTCATCAAACCAGACCCCCTCAACACCCCGGCTGTGCCTAGAAGTTCCCAATATTAGGGAGTCCGGTACTCCATACTCCTGGATCACTCCCCACAGGACTCCCTGAGGGACACGGTCAAACGCTACAAAACACATGTAGACTGGTTGGGCAAACTCCCAAGCACCCTCGAGGACCCTCCTGAGGGTGTAGAGCTGGTCCACTGTTCCAAGGCAGGGATGAAAACCACACTGCTCCTCCTGAATCTGAGATTTGACTTCCTGAAGGACCCTCCTCCCCAGAACCCTTGAATAGACGTATTCCATTTGGATTAATTCGGTATTAACGTGTCAATTTTGAAAGCACTATTAAACACATAACACTGAGAGTAAAAGCAGTTGATAACACAAAAATATTTTAAAAACAGTATAAAAAACATAGAGTAATAACTATAATAACACCGGAAAGTGTGAACCGTGATATAGCAGGGGAGCCTCTTGAATACCTGGAAGAGTGTGGGAGGGATCCTCCTGGATCAGGGGAGTCGTGCTGCGAACCTGGTCCTCATACAACCCCAATTCCAATGAAGTTGGGACGTTGTGTTAAACGTAAATAAAAACAGAATACAATGATTTGCAAATCATGTTCAACCTACATTTAATTGAATACACTACAAAGACAAGATATTTAATGTTCAAACTGATAAACTTTATTGTTTTTAGCAAATAATCATTAACTTTGAATTTTATGGCTGCAGCACGTACCAAAAAAGCTGGGACACGTGGCAAAAAAGACTCATCAAACACCTGTTTGGAACATCCCACAGGTGAACAGGCTAATTGGGAACAGGTGGGTGCCATGATTGGGTATAAAAGGAGCTTCCCTGAATTGCTCAGTCATTCACAAGCAAAGATGGGGCGAGGTTCACCTCTTTGTGAACAAGTGTGTGAGAAAATAGTCGAAAAGTTTAAGGTCAATGTTCCTCAAGGTACAAAGGAATTTCATCATCTACAGTCCATAATATCATCAAAAGGTTCAGAGAATCTGGAGAAATCACTGCATGTAAGCAGCAAGGCCGAAAACCAACATTGAATGCCCATCACCTTCGATCCCTCAGGCGGCACTGCATCAAAAACCGACATCAATATGTAAAGGATATCACCACATGGGCTCAGGAACACTTCAGAAAACCAATGTCAGTAAATACAGTTTGGCGCTACATCCGTAAGTGCAACTTGAAACTACTATGCAAAGCAAAAGCCATTTATCAACAACACCCAGAAACGCCACCGGCCTCTCTGGGCCCGAACTCATCTAAGATGGACTGATGCAAAGTGGAAAAATGCTCTGTCGTCCGACAAGTCCACATTTCAAATTGTTTTTGGAAATTGTGGACGTCGGAAAAGAACCATCCGGACTGTTATGGACGCATAGTCCAGGTTTTGGAGAAACATATGCTGCCATCCAAGCAAGGTCTTTTTCATGGACACCCCTGCTTATTTCAGCAAGACAATGCCAAACCACATTCTGCATGTGTTACAACAGAGTGGGTTCGTAGTAAAAGAGTGCAGGTACTACATTGGCCTGCCTGCAGTGCAGACCTGTCTCCCATTGAAAATGTGTGGTGCATTATGAAGCGTAAAATACGCCAACCGAGACCCCGGACTGTTGAACAGCTGAAGCTGTACATCAAGCAAGAATGGGAAAGAGTTCCACCTACAAAGCTTCAACAATTAGTGTCCTCAGTTCCCAAACGTTTATTGAATGTAGTTAAAAGAAAAGGTGATGTAACACAGTGGTAAACATGACCCTGTCTCAGCTTTTTTGGAACGTGTTGCAGCCATAAAATTCAAAGTTAATAATTATTTGCTAAAAACAATAGTTTATCAGTTTGAACATTAAATACCTTGTCTTTGTAGTGTATTCGATTAAATATAGGTCGAACATGATTTGCAAATCATTGTATTCTGTTTTTATTTATGTTTAACACAACGTCCCAACTTCATTGGAATTGGGGTTGTAAATAGTAGTAGATTAGATAGATTTGTGTTACAAAAGGGAATGTGTGAGGACTCTGGTGTTGGTTGTTTGCTGCTTTTCCCTCCAAGTACAAAAGCTTCTCTGCACAAATAAAAAATATTTTTCCCCACTACAAACTTCCGTTGATCTCTGTGTTTTGATTTATAAACCTAACTAGATTACACACCAGAATCTTTGGCAACATCTTCCTTGCGCCACCAGCTCTCAGTGGATGTATCCTTGATCCTCCCAGCTTTTCTCCCCAAGCTTTTCACTGCTGCTTGAAAGCTATTGACACTCAACCAACTCGCCTCGTGAAGAGTCTGTCACTGGGTTAATCTTCTGTGAGTTAGCTGGCTTGCAAGCTAGCTTCTTGCCAGACACCACTGCTATCACCAAGCTGGAGAAAGCGAATGCTAACTGCTCACACCACCATCAGCCTATCTTCTTTGCGTCCTCTGTTCCTGCATCGTCCCACAAACAAATCCAGAAACTGTTCTTCTTCAGTGCTCAGTCCTCTTCAAACTCCTTGCTCGAGATCAGTGATTCTCGACTGTTGGTACACTGGGACGGACATTTCCCATTGTTGCAAAGTAGCAGCCTACTTTTAAAGAAGTTAAGAACATCCATGCATCCATCCATTTTCCGTACCGCTTATCCTCACTAAGGTCGCGGACGGGCTGGTGTTTATCCCAGCTGATTCTGGGCGAGAGGAGGGGTACACTCTGAATTAGTTGCCGGCCAATCGCAGGGCACATATAGACAAACAACCATACGCATTCACAGTCACACCTACGAGCAATTTAGAGTTTTCAATTAACCTACCATGCATGTTTTTGGGGTGCGGGATGAAACCGGCGTACCTGCAGAAAACCCATGCGGGCACGGGGAGAACATGCAAACTCCACACAGGGTTGGCCTGATTTGAACCCGGGTCCTCAGAACTGTGAGGCAGATGTCCTAACCAGTCGCCCACCATGCCGCCAAGTTTGTTTGAAAAATAACCATTTGAAATGAGTGACATAACACCAAAAGCATATTCCTAACCAGGAGACTGAGCTGCACTAATATATTTGTTGAATAAGAACATAATTTAGGAGAAAATAATAAACTGGAAGCGACACCTGCGTTACTTCCGCTTTAGCTTAATTTTAAGTTTAATCGTTAAAATCAAACTAATCTGTATTGTAAAGGGGCACCACGTCACTTTATGTGGATAAAATTTAGGGAAAGTGACTTGAAACCTTTTTATCAGTCTCGTAATCTGAAGGTTGCTACACTTTATGAAATTTTGAGTTCTAGATGACAGAGGTCCAAAGACCCCTATGATGAGAAAAATGATTGGATTACGTTTTCCCTTGGCCGGACGCGGGTCACCGGGGCCCCTTCTGGAGCCAGGCCTGGAGGTGGGGCTCGAAGGCGAGCGCCTGGTGGCCGGGCTTGCACCCATGGGGCCCGGCCGGGCACAGCCCGAAAGGGTAACGTGGGTTCCCCTTCCCATGGGCTCTCCACCTGTGAGAGGGGCCATAGTGCTCGGGTGCAATGCGAGCTGGGCGGTAGCCGAAGGCGGGGACCTTGGCGATCCGATCCCCGGCTACAGAAGCTGACTCTAGGGACGTGGAATGTCACCTCTCTGGCAGGGAAGGAGCCCGAGCTGGTGTGTGAGGTCGAGAAGTTCCGACTAGATATAGTCGGACTCGCCTCCACGCACAGCTTGGGCTCTGGTACCAGTCCTCTCGAGAGGGGTTGGACTCTCTTCCACTCTGGAGTTGCCCACGGTGAGAGGCGCCGAGCAGGTGTGGGTATACTTATTGCTCCCTGGCTCGGCGCCTGTATGTTGGGGTTCACCCCGGTGGACGAGAGGGTAGCCTCCCTTCGCTTTCGGGTCGGGGGACGGGTCCTGACTGTTGTTTGTGCCTATGCACCAAACACCAGTTCAGAGTACCCACCCTTTTTGGAGTCCTTGGAGGGGGTGCTGGAGAGCGCTCCCGCTGGGAACTCCATCGTTCTGCTGGGGGACTTCAATGCTCACGTGGGCAATGACAGTGAGACCTGGAAGGGCGTGATTGGGAGGAACGCCCCCCCCCCGATCAGAACCCGAGCGGTGTTCTGTTATTGGACTTCTGTGTTCGTCACAGATTGTCCATAACGAACACCATGTTCAAGCATAAGGGTGTCCACACTTGCTATTGGCACCAGGACACCCTAGGTCGCAGTTCGATGATCGACTTTGTGGTCGTGTCACCGGACTTGCGGCCGCATGTCTTGGACACTCGGGTAAAGCTGTCAACTGAGCTGTCAACTGATCACCACCTGGTGGTGTGTTGGCTCCGATGGTGGGGGAAGATGCCGGTCCGACGTGGCAGGCCCAAACGTATTGTGAGGTTCTGCTGGGAACGTCTGGCAGAATCCCCTGTCAGAAGGAGTTTCAACTCCCACCTCCGACAGAAATTTGCTCATGTTCCGGGGGAGGCGGGGGACATCGAGTCCGAGTGGACCATGTTCCGCGCATCCATTGCTGAGGCGTCCGACCGGAGTTGTGGCCGTAAGGTGGTCGGTGCCTGTCGTGGCGGCAATCCCCGAACCCATTGGTGGACACCAATGGTGAGGGATGCCGTCAAGCTGAAGAAGGAGTCCTATCGGGCCTTTTTGGCCTGTGGGACTCCTGAGGCACCCGATGGGTATCGGCTGGCCAAGCGGAATGCAGCTTTGGTGGTCGCTGAAGCAAAAACTCGGGCATGGAAGGAGTTCGGTGAGGCCATGGAGAAAGACTTCCGGACGGCTTTGAGGAAATTCTGGTCCACCATCCGACGTCTCAGGAGGGGAAAGCAGTGCACCATCAACACTGTGTATAGTGGGGATGGGGCGCTGCTGACCTCGACTCGGGACGTTGTGAGCCGGTGGGGAGAATATTTCGAAGACCTCCTCAATTCCACCGACACGCCTTCCCATGAGGGAGCAGAGTCTGGGTTCTCTGAGGCGGGCTCTCCTATCTCTGGGGTTGAGGTCACCGAGGTGGTTAAAAAGCTCCTCGGTGGCAAGGCCCTGGGGGTGGATGAGATTTGCCCGGAGTTCCTCAAGGCTCTGGATGTTGTAGGGCTGTCCTGGTTAACAAGCCTCTGCAACATCGCGTGGACATCGGGGACAGTGCCTCTGGATTGACAGACTGGGGTGGTGGTCCCCCTTTTTAAGAAGGGGGACCGGAGGGTGTGTTCCAACTACAGGGGGCTCACACTCCTCAGCCTCCCTGGTAAGTTCTATTCAGGGGTGCTGGAGAGGTGGGTCCGTCGGGAAGTTGAATCCCAGGATCCGGAGGAGGAGTGTGGTTTTCATCCTGGCCGTCGAAGAGTGGACCAGCTCTACACCCTAGGCAGGGTCCTCGATGGTGCATGGGAGTTCGCCCAACCAGTCTACATGTGTTTTGTGGACTTGGAGAAGGCGTTCGACCGTGTCCCTCGGGTGGTCCTGTGGGGGGTGCTTCAGGAGTATGAGGTACCGAACCCCCTGATACGGGCTGTTCGGTCCCTGTACGACAGGAGTCAGAGTTTGGTCCGCATATCCGGCAGCAAGTCGGACTTGTTTCCGGTGAGGGTTGGACTCCGCCAAGGCTGCCCTTTGTCACCGATTCTGTTCATAACTTTTATGGACAGAATTTCTAGGCGCAGCCGAGGCGTACAGCGGGTCCGGTTTGGTGGCCTCAGTATTGCATTTCTGCTTTTTGAAGATGATGTGGTTCTGTTGGCTTCATCAAGCCGTGACCTCCAACTCTCATTGGAGCTGTTCGCAGCCGAGTGTGAAGCGGCTGGGATGAGAATCAGCACCTCCAAATCTGAGACTATGGTCCTCAGTCGGAAAAGGGTGGCGTGCCTTCTCCAGGTCGGGGATGAGATCCTGCCCCAAGTGGAGGAGTTCAAGTATCTTGGGGTCTTGTTCACGAGTGACGGAAGAATGGAACGGGAGATTGACAGGCGGATGGGTACAGCGTCTGCAGTGATGCGGACTTTGTATCGATCCGTTGTGGTAAAGAAGGAGCTAAGCTCTTGATTTACCGGTCGATCTACGTTCCTACCCTCACCTATGGTCACGAGCTCTGGGTCGTGACCGAAAGAACGAGATCCCGGATACAAGCGGCCGAAATGAGTTTCCTCCGCAGGGTGTCCGCACTCTCCCTTAGAGATAGGGTGAGAAGCTTGGTTATCCGGGAGGATCTCAGAGTAGAGCCGTTGCGCCTTCACATCGAGAGGAGCCAGATGAGGTGGCTGGGGCATCTGATTCGGATGCCTCCCAGACGCCTCCCCGGTGAGGTGTTCCGGGCACGTCCCACCGGGAGAAGACCCCGGGGACGACCCAGGACACACTGGAGAGACTACGTCTTTCGGCTGGCCTGGGAACGCCTCGGGATCCCCCCGGAAGAGATGGATGAAGTGGGTGGGGAAAGGGAAGTCTGGGGGTCCCTGCTAAAGCTACTGCCCCCGCGACCCGACCTCGGATAAGCGGTAGAAGATGGATGGATGGATGGATGACAGAGGCTTACTTAAACTCAGAACACACCCAAAATGCAACCATGAGTGGAATTATATAGTATATTTAATGACATCTACAAGAGATCTAAAGGGAAACACACAAAGGGGTCTAACTAAAGAAAGAAAGTAACACTAATAATGGTAAAAGGAAAGAAATTAGGCGTACATAAAGGGAAATAGAACATTGTGTGTTGGACTAAAGTGGAAAACGCGAGCGTTTAACGTGTCCATTCTGGACGAGAGAGAGAGAGGACAATGTTGAGATTTTGTCTGAAGCTAGTAATTTCCCCGAAATTATTTGGCACTAATTTTGCAATCACTTGCCGTGTCTACTCACGAACGTAAATGAACTGGCCTCTGGGAGTGGTTTCTCTCTGGGCGTGTCTCAGAAGCACGGAGACAGGGTTGGTTACAGAAGAAAAAGATGGACAAAAATGAAACAAAACCAAGGAGGCGGAAGAAAATTTTTTGTTCGTCACGCCTTGTTGGGGGAGTATGACCGTTTCTCTTCCTGCCTTTTTAGGGGCTCGCTGACAATTTCAGAGCGATCACGCTTGGCTGGAAGCGTACCTGGTACTTTAGTAGCAGCTGCCCTGATCGCCTAGGGGTGGCTCACGGATAGGCTGGGAAGCCGAATCTGTCTCATCCCGACCTTTGCGGTTCCTGAGCCGTGTGCCCGAACATAGGGCAGGGGGGAGGGGTGGCCAAACCAGCCCGTGGCTTGCGAGAGGCCAGGAAGACAAGAGCTAAAAAGTCAGAGGAGAGAAAAAAATACACGAGCCCGGGAGAGGGCGGGAGTCAGGTTTAAGTACCCCGGGGGCGTGACAAAGAGGGACGGAGAAGACCACACCCATCAGCTTGAATCTTGTCTACAAATTTGGTAAAATGGGTTTAAAATCATATTTGAATATAAAATAACCTCAACTTGGTACTCTCTTTACTCAGAGGTCAAGCATATCGGACTGACTGTTTACTACTTTAGTTTTGGCAAATCAACTGCTTATGGTTCAAATCACATTTTGTGTTGCTCGGAGTCAAATCAAGACAAACAATTCTCAAAATCTCGCAATTGCACTTGTAAAGTTGATACACTGACACAGATATCAAGTCATACATTTGGAATATTCATGCAGAGTTCGTGAAATATCTAAACATACATTTATCCTTGGTTAAACATTAAATAAGAATCCCCCCGGTTCAACTTTGCAGTTCCTCTCGACGCCAGCAGGTGTCGTCTTGCCCAGCAATTGTTCCTATTCAATGACATCTGGTCCGGTGGCAACATCTGGGGACCTTTGATGCTTGGGAGTTCAGACTTCGAGGGTAGATGTTAATTAGTTTAGGGTCCATGAGGCGTCTCCTTGGGCCAGTCTCGCAGCAGGGCCGCTTGGAAGAATGCAGTTTATCAAGGTGGGGGGGAGGACGGTTCTAGCAAATGGGTCAGAGTCACTACATATATGTACACACACAGTGGGTACGGAAAGTATTAAGACCCCCTTAATTTTTTCCCTCTTTGTTATATTGCAGTCATTTGCCAAAATCATTTAATTTATTTCCTCATTAATGTACACACAGCACCCCATATTGACAGAAAAAATGTAATTGTTGAAATTCTTGCAATTCTTTATTAAAAAAGAAACATTTTAATCACACAACCATAAGTATTCAGACCCTTTGGTGTGACACTCGTATATTTAACTCGAGTGCTGTCCATTTCTTCTAATCATCCTTGAGATGGTTCTACACCTTCATTGGAGTCCAGCTGTGTTTGATTATACTGATTGGACTTGATCTATCCACCAGCGTTCACCAGCCAACCTGACAGAACTGGAGAGTATCTGCAAGGAGGAATGGGTGTGAAAAACTTGTTGCATCATTCCCAAAAAGACTCATGGCTGTATTGGCTCAAAAGGGTGCTAAGACTAAATACTGAGCAAAGGGTCTGAATACTTATGGCTGTGTGATATTTCAGTCTTTCTTTTTTAATAAATCAGCAACAATTTCAACAATAAAAATGTTTTTCTGTCAATATGGGGTGGTGTGTGTACATTAATGAGGAAAAAGATTTACTTAAATGATTTTAGCAAATGGCTACAATATAACAGTGAAGCAATTATACTGTGTACACACACATACACACTATACTAACATGTTCCATTTGGGACCTTGGTATGCCTCTGAGCAAAATCATAATATGACTCATAATTTGTTACTAGGTGTCCACAACCCACCCAAAATGGGTTCGCGGCCCGCTTTTGAGAATCACTGTTCTAGATCAGGCTGCTGTACCTCTGGTCAGCTCGCCTCCGGCTGCTAGGTAGCTTCACTGGGCTCTCCTCTCCATCATCGCTGGACCAATATGGCACTGGAATATAGCACCTCACAACTTTTAAATTGACAACTACTCTACTCCGGCTTGCGTCACCACCATCAAAAATCACAGACTTACGTGGCTACCGAGATACATCTGCAGAGGTTGTCATCACAACTTCACTCCATTCGCTCTCACTCTCATTAGAACAATCCATGTGTGCGCTGCCTGTCTGTGAGTCCTGGCCAAAGCACCCCAGTCTACTATCAACATGAAAAGTAATATGAAGCTCACTCTGCGTAACACCTGCTCCCTCAACAACAAAAGCCACATACTAAACAAAAGAACAAAAGTGTTTCAACGACCGACAAGTCCACAAAACAATCGTCGGCCCCAGAATCCACCAGTGCTGTAACTTTAAGGCGGTTACCATTAAGAGAAATCCTACCAGGGAGCTGAAGGTGACTTGTTGCTTGGGTGAGAGTCCTGGAAGGTGTCAAACCAGTCTCATGCAGCTCACAGTTATTTGTTTGGTCCTGGGGCTTCATGGAGGTTGCCTGACTTGACACCGTTGAGCTGCAGCAGTGTGCAGACTCGATCCCTAGGTTTCCTTGGGCATGATGAAACCTGGTGTCCTAGTAGCCTGCAGTACAAACATACGTCGGTTGTGTTCCTGGATGCCGAGTTGTCGAGCTCCCAGTTGCATGGCCTCCTCCCCCCTTGACTGCCAGCTTGGAACCACTGAAGGAAGAGGAGCGGGGCCGAGTCCCGGATCCGACGCCGCCACTGCTGGTGTCTTCGTCGTTGCTCTCACCGGTCGCCACCTGAGCTCACCCACACGCTCTCGGTCTCGTTCGCGTCATCGGTTATCCAGCCTTATGGCCAAAAGGTCCTCCAAACTTGTAGTTTCATCACGAGCTGCCAGTTCTTCTTTAACTATGGGGTTTAAGCCATGCCAAAAATGTTGCAAAGAGCCGCGTCATCAAAGCCGCTCTCCACAGGCAGAATACGGAAGGAAACAGTAAGAGAGGCTTGAGAAAAATCTAGTAAGCGACTGCCAGCCTCTTTACCCTTAACGGGATGGTCAAAGACGTTCCTCATCTCCTTAACAAAAATTGGGAATGAGGACAAAGTCTAGTGTTAGTTTTGTTGTGGTAATTCTCAGAACACATCTGAGGTGTTCATCACTCAGCTGGGATCTGTAGGATGTTTTGTTGGTGTTCATCACACTAAAAGTCTGTTAACACACATATGTAGAGTCGAACACCACAATCCTCTGTGCCATCTTCCGGATTTTTGGAAATTTGTCTGTGCTTAATGATGCATAAAACTCATCCAGTTTGAGAGTTGAACTTCTCTTTTAAGACAGTATCACACTGGAGATCAATCAGTTCCATCTGCAGCTCCCGTGGCGCTGTTTCAGAGTCTTGTGTGACTGAATCTTGGATGTTTTGCTGAGCCTGCATGCTTGATTTTACCCGCTGAGCCGGAGCCATCAGTTCCTGCGTTGATTTGGCTTTTAGCATAATCAGCATGCTTGGTAGAAAAGTGATGTTATATTCCTCTAAAACCGCAATGGTTTCTTAACAAATTAGACATACAGTCTTTGACCTGACTTCAGTGAAAAAGTATTTAGTAGTCCATTCTATATTAAACTTTCTGGACTCGCTGTCAACTTTTCTTTTCTTTGGCCCACTCATGGTTGCTGAAGGGTTCAGAGCAATAGCAGAGTAAAAACAGAACAGCCAAAGTCAAGTCAATGTATCACTGTACCTACTGCGCTACCTGGTGGAACCACTGGGCATTACAGGACAAGGTCAAATCAATGTTGTCATGCCGTAGTGTGCCCACCCCTGTGGTATGCTTTTCACTAATAAGTATGATAAACACACTATAGGCTTTAATTACTTGTGCTGGGATCACTAACAACAACACAGGTTATACTAACATATCAACTCACTAAAAAAGAATCCCACCGCACCACTCGTCAATAGCACTGCCTTGCTAATTTTTCCACATCCTGGCCTGCCCTTTTCTGTGCTTTCTTGTTCTCTTGGTTAGTTATTACATGTCCTCACTGGGTGTGTGTCACCCACCTCCCTCCCCCAATCTACAAATGACGGTTGTAATGTTACTTGTGTCCAAATATCAAGACTGTCTCTATATTGTTCTGCTGTGGTTCTCGGCCTTAATCCCCTTGTCCACTCTATCCCCTAAAACCATTTTCTGTCCGGGTGCATTTTCAATAAACACCAGAATAATTAAAAAACAATTAAAAATAAGCAGAGAGAGTATTGCTAACTGCCCTGTTGCACAGGAAAACGGTTCCAGCACAAAGGCATACAGATCCACCATTCTGTAAGGCCATGGAGCTGAACAGGACAGGTTTTAAAAAAAACAAAAAAAACAGCAGCAATGCTTATTTTATACCGCGACAAGACCACGACGATATCGAGGCACTTTTAATTTCACAATATCGCATTATTATGCATGTGACATCCCTAGTAAATAATCATACTATTACCATTATATCGTAATTTGGAAATTCCTCCAAATGTCAAATCACTATGTTCTATAAGTGTCTTTTTGATAATTGCGTAAATTGATAATTTACCTCAACGCTGCAAATGAGATGCCTAACTGATAATCCTGATAGTTCCTGTGACAGTGACAATAGTTATTTTCTATTCTATTCCATTCTGTTTGAGATATTTTCTTTTGTGTGTGTTTGTGCTTTACAAATGTTTGGTTATGTGTTTTATGATGGTTGTTGTTATTTATTGGGTGACATTAGGCCAAAATATGTTCCTTCAATAAAAATGTGTTTCTTGAGTAGATAAAGATGAATTATAGAAATGGAACTTGTGGTAGGAAACAATGATGAACAATTTTAAAATACCAGTCACCTTTGGAAACTGCATAAACAGACATATTGAAATAAAAACATATTCATTTGACACAAGATGGCATCTTGGAAATGTAAACAATTGTTACGTCTGCCTACCACACAGCCAGCAGCAGGTCAGGGGTGTTGACATATCGTCCCAATTCCTAGGGACAAACGAAGGGCTAAGGGGAAGGGGAAAGACGAAGGGAAAGGCTTGGGGTAGAATTGGGATTGGCCCTAAACCTTCTCATTTGTACAGTACACAAAACACATCTCTAAAACAGCCTGAAACTCGAATCCACAGCTTCATCACCTCCCACCTGGACTATTACGTCAGTCTCCTATATGGTTTACCTTCAAAATGCCTCAATAAACTCTGATGCATCCAAAACTCCACTGCCCGTCTGTTCATCCACTCCCGGACCCGTGACCGCGTCACTCATGTCCACTGTAAACTCCACTGGCTCCCCATGCCCCAAAGATTACACTTCAAAGTCCTTCTCACAACCTACAAAGCCCTCGATAATCTGGCCTCACCTTCCCTGACTGAACTCCTCCGTCACACTTCCACCCGCACCCTCTGCTCTCCTGATACCAACCTCCTGTTCCCCCCATCTGTACCAAGTACAAAACCTGGAGAGAGGGAGCTTTCTCTGTTGTCACCCCCACCCTCTGGAGTGCACTCTCTGAAGCCAACAGACACACTTTCTCACTCACAACCCTCAAAAAAACTACTGAAAACCCACCTGTTCAACACTGCTTTCACTCTATTATTACCTCTCTTCATCCCCCATGTATCCTTATTTACCATCTTAGTCACTTACTTTCTGTGAAAAAAAAAATCTCCCATCTATTACGATTGCCCTTATGTTCATAATTTAAACATGCATAACAAAGAGAACAATGTTCACTCCAAAAGAAAGTCTCATCAAGTTTGTCTTTTTGATCCACAAATATGTGCAAGTGTAGAAGAAAAGTTTTATTTTAATCTTTGAATGGGCATAACATGTGATAGAAGTTTTTGTATTGGATCTCATAAACTGTTGTACTGGTGAAGCAAAATAAAAAAATTATAAATATGGCCCAACATTTGCTTTTTTCCCCCTACAGGTACCAACAGATTATGCACTACCACATGCAGAATGAGGTGTATGATAAAGTGGTTGAAGCTTGTAAACGTTATGGAGACCAGGAAGGTTGCCTGTGGGAACAAGCCTTGGGTTACTTTGCCAGAAAAGAAGAAGACTGCAAGGCCTACATCAGTGAGGTCTTGGGTCATATTGACCAAAACAACCTGATGCCCCCTTTACTTGGTATTTTTCAAATTGTATGTATCCTTTTTATCTATTTAAAAAATGTAGAGCTGTACATCTGTTTTTGTAGTAGTCCAGACGCTGGCACACAACTCGACAGCAACCCTATCTGTTATCAGAGACTATCTGATCAACAAGCTGCAAAGGGAGAGCCAACAGATTGAGGACGACGAACATAAAATAAGCCAATATCGTGAGGAAACTGCTCACCTCCGCTCTGAGATCCAGGAGCTCAAGACAAGGTTGGTTAATGTTTTGTGTTTCCCTGCACTGTTCACTAGTACCCCGAAAATCGTCCACAATCAGGTCCGTGTCACTGGTCGATTTGCATAACAAAAGGTTCAGAATCAGAATTATCATCATTTGCCAAGTATGTCAAAAACACACAACGAATTTGTCTTTGGTAGTCGGAGCCGCTCTCAGTCAATTGACAGAGAATACTTTTGAGACATAAAGACGTAAAAAACACAGTCACTGACCAATAAAAGGTTACCAGTAATGTAGTAATGCCGGTACAATTATTATTTTTTTAACAATGCAAGGACCATTGTGCAAAGGGCGCAGAGACTTCAAGAAATTGAGGCAGTTTAAAGTGACTAGTAGTGCGATATTCTGGGACAATGTAAATTGTGCATATGGTGCAGATGCTACTCATGCATATGAGTGGCCAGTATTGGTCAACAACAGAATGCAAATAGTGCAGAGTGGCGAGACTACTATAGTGATTGCATGATTAATGTATAATTGGCCCGACAGAGCTGTAACAACAATCTCAAGACAAAATTGGCAGCATGTTGCAATGGAGTTGTAAGTTAACTGTTTAAGAAGTTAATGGCAAGAGGGAAGAACTAAGCCTTGTTGCATGAACTGAAGAATTTTGCTTAGTTCAAATCTGCAGTAGATGGTGTTCAAGTCGTTGGCTAGTCTTTCATTGTTCTCAGTTTGGGGGGGATGGTCGCTTGTAATTGGTTAGCAATTGTAATGCATGCCAGACTGATTTAGTCGTTCGCGCTAAACTGTTTTTCTAACTTTACTGCATCATTTATTTCATCAGCTGGTTTCTAGCGCACTTATACAGGGCTGTACCCCCACTTCGATATGCGTCCTCTTTAGCCTGGCGAAGTTGCTTATGTTTGGCAGTGAACCACGACTTGTTATTAAACGTGCGAAATGACTTTGTTGGTACACACACCACTTCACAGAAACTGATATAGGATGTGACATTGTCCGTATATCCATCCAGGCTGCCAGCTGAATTTTCAGACACTCCAGTCTGTCCAGTTTAAACAGCCTTGAAGTGTCTTCTGTTGGGAGTGTCATTCAATCTTTTGAAGTTACTATAAGTAAAATTTTGTCCAAGAGGCAGGTCACGTTGTGCCTTAGTCACAAACTGTTAAGAACAAATTTATTATCAAGTCTCACTAGCGAACTTTTCATGATGCAGACAGCTGGACTGAATGCGTGTCTGCTGGTAAATACACAATACGTCAATAGAGTGACTTTCTTTATTTTACTGTGCAGCCCTTGGTCTGATGGTAAAAATGCCAGCATGAATGTGAAGCGAACTGGTCCAAATAAACACACTGTACTTCCAAATTAGTGATGCACCGAAATAAAAGATTTTTGACCGAAAACAAAAACGAGGAACCCAAATAATAAACAACGAAAGAAATTATTAAGTCTTTTGGTCCGAAACCGAAAGTACATTTTAGGGCCATTTTCAGCCGAAACATTTTGGTGGCCGAAATTCCGGTGCATCACTATTCTGAATTTTCTTTTTTTGACAATTTAAAAGAGTTGCCGGATGTAATAAAATGCCCCTTGACGTTCTTTGGTCAACATATACAAAAGACAATTACAGCGCACTTAACATCTACTGAATACACTATGGTTGAAATCCCTCTGTTCTGTCTTGTTCAACTGAGACACTGCTCACCCTGTCCACACAATGCAGAGTACAGCTTTTGTTGCTGACGACCGGGGACAGAGCTAAGGCCTTGCAACTAGGCAACCGGTTATTTGTTCTCTAACAGCAACTTTTTTGGGGAAGCAAATTTATTGAGAATCAAAATGAATAAATCCCCTTGGACATGAGTATTCATAGCCTTTGCCATCAAGCTTAAAATTAAGCTCGGCTGCATCCGGTTTCCACTATTCATCAGTTTTTACAGCAGTTAAACAGGATTCCAGCTGTCGTAAAGTCAGTTGATTGGACATGATTTGGATAGGCAGACACTTGTTTATAGTAGAGGGGTTGGCAGAGTGACTTCAGAGTGCTAACCGCACTACTGCAACCAGCGGGAAAAGCATCCATGCTACTTTTAGGTCGCTAACCAGTCACTTCCAAATATGGGCAAGCGTGCACGTGAGCGCCGTCCTCCATGCCCCCTGCCTCACAGTGAGCTCCAAGAAAACCAAGTGCAGTGTGAAAAGGAGGTAACCAAGAACACGATGGCCACTCTGCCAGAGCTCCAGCATTCCTCTGTAGTAAGAGGAGAACCTTCCAGAAGAACGACCATTTCTGCAGCAATCCACCAAATCAATCCTGTATGGTACAGTGGCCACTCCTTAGTTAAAGGAACATGACAGCCCGCGTGGAGTTTACCCAAAGGCCCCAGGAGTACTCTCAGACCATGAGATGCAAAATTATCCAAACTGATGAGACCAAAATTCTTCAGTTCATGCAACAAGGCTTAGTTAGAACAGCGTGAGTTGGTGTGGATAAAATCAACTGTTTATGCTCCAAATTACAGCCCCCCCCCCCCCTCCCAAAAATACGAATGGTATCATTCTTTTGGAATGCAAAAAAGGACAGTCGTTAGGGTGCCTGGCAAAAGGGTCACTGTCAATGAATCGGGAATGCCCTCATTAGTATTCCATTCAGTTGTAAAATGATGAATTAATCAAATCAGTTGTAAAATGTTGAATGAATGGAATATAAATGAGGGAGTTCTCACCTAACGACTCTTGTGGACAGACAGTTGCGCCTCTACCATGCACCCTAACGACTGTCGTTTTTTGTATTCCAAAAGAATGATATCATTCTTGGTTTGGAAGGGTGCCTCTAACCTGAAGCATACATTGAGTTTTTCAACACCAACTCAGGCTAGTGCTGTTCTAAGCCTTGTTGCATGAACTGATGAAAGCTGCTCGGAAGAGAGACAAAACGTATATGAAGACAACTGCAACAGTCCGCTTGCGATCAATGCAAAGCCCTGAGAACTCTTTAGTTTGCATGCCAGATGTCATGTTTGGAGGAAACCAGGCACAGCTTATTACATGAGCAATAACCTAGAGTGAAGCGTGGTGGTGGCAGCATCGTGCTGTGTGAATGATTTTCAGCAGCAGGAACTGGGAGACAAATCAGGATAGAGGCAAAGATGATTGCAGTAATATACAGAGACATCCTGGATGAAAACCTACTCCAGAGTGGTCTTGACCTCAGACTGGGGCAACAGTTCATCTTTCAGCAGGACAACACCCCTAAGCACACAGCCAAGATATCAATGGAGTTGCGTCAAGACAACTCACTGAATGTCCTTGAGTGGCCCAGCTGGGGTCCATTCTTGACCAGGGGCCACTATGCTGCTGTGTCGGGCCACCACCTACGTATAGACACTGGCCCGCTCAGGCCAATTCAAATTTCAAAATCATCCAAAATTTTCGCATGCCAAAAATGGCCCAAAACTGCATTTTCAGTGTCAGTCTGAAATTATTTTATCACTTAAACATTCCATCCAAGACAGGATGTTGTGAAGACGCAAGGAGAAACTGTGACCAACACGGCCTGACTGGATAAATGGGCATGCATTCGGGTTAGCCTCGAGACGATAGTCGAAGCTAACGCTGCTAGCCTCATAGAGCAGGTCATACTTTGCAGCCTTTAGAATGTTATTCTGCCCTCCCTGAGCATGCTTTAAAGGTCCCGCATTTTGACTAGTATTTGGGATGTAATATTGTCTTTATGGTGCCTCAGTAACCATATCATATGAATTAAAATCGGCCACGTATTCCTGAGTCCCAGACGTTTTTCAGCTGAGAGGCCTGGAATCGGGTCATTCGAATTTCTCTAGCTTATCTACATCACTAGCGAAGATCACCACCTACCTCTTCGTTCCTGACCCAGCGCTGTCAACACAACAAACTAGCTCTCACAAGTGGGTCCAAGCAACCAATCACAGGAAAAGGGGCGGTATGAGCCAAATATGGACAAAACTGGGTCAAACAGAATTAGATGTCAGAGAGGCCTTTTCTGGACACTCGTATCACAAAACCAAGGTGTTGTTTTTTTTTTTTTTAATTAATTTGACACTTTTATACTCAGTCCACGTTAGTCACTCTATAGAGGTCTAAATAGTCTAAATAGCCAAAATATGGGACCTTTAAGCTGTTTACTGACACCCGAGTTGGAGTTTACACTGAAACCTAGCACACAACAAAAATATTTGCCCTCATTTTATATTTAAATACAACACACACATCATTTTAGAAAACGCCAGCTTAATCCCAACAGTCAGTTGAAAACCCGAGCTAATATTAGCATTTGGTCACGGAAGGTATTTAGCTTCAAATAATAAATAGTCACACACAAGCGCCATAGTAACACATAGGGACAGGTAATATAACAATACTCACGGGCATATATTCTTCCCAAACTGTTAAAAAAAAAGTTTATGAAGGTTATTGCGACTTTCTTCTTCTTCTCTTTTTTATTTTATTTTACATTAAACGAGAAGCTCCATGCATGCATCGTACCACACTGCCCCTAAGAGGCCAAGGCACACACAGCAGGAACAGCAAATACAGTCATTGACTGAACAAAAAGACACTTTTTTCTACTGACTGTAACATGAAATCAGACTAAACTTTTCTTCTTTTAGGTCAATTAAGATTGCCAAAATTATTTGTATTTGCTAAATTCCAGAATAATGAGAAGACTTTTACAGACAACATAATAGACAAAGACAATACAGTCATGGCTAAAAGCATTGGCACGTTTTCAGCCATGAATTTATTTATTTTTCTTGTCCCCCCCTTTCTATTCTTTTATTATATTATTGTTTTACTTGTTACTGATTTATTTTCTGGTTGTTCTTTTAAGTTATATTTAAAGTTGAATTTTGGTTGTTGAATAAAGTTTTTAAATAAATGAATAATCGTGTTTGATTATTTTTGTCCATGATCACCCAGCCTTAGTGTAGCATCCCCTCCGCCCTTCACACTGCGCAGGTGCGCAAGAGCTTCGAAGCAAACCCAAACAAACATGTAAAATAAAATAGCCAATAACACTGAACATAAATAAATTGAAAAATTTACAGCTAATCCATATGATCGTATCGGCAGTGATCGGCAGATCTCACTCACGGATTATCGGTATTGCAATCAGCAGCATAAAACCTAAAACCCTGATCGGAGCACCCCAAATTATACACATGGTGTGCAAAACATCAAGACATAAGATAAAGTATTGTTGGAATGTCAGTGCTAAGTAAATGTTTTAATAATTTTGCTATTGATTTATTCTTTTAAGCATTATTATTCATTTATGCAATTGCAATGCCTTGATTTTACTGAGAATCGCCATGAATGCAATTTTACTAATAATTTCTTCAAGTGGCTTAAATAATACAGTGTAAAGACACTAAATACGAAACAATCACTAAAACTTAACGTATTATATAATGAATATACGGGGCCAGTACGAGTGCTGACAGGGCCACCACAGCTTGGGTTGTCGGGCAACCACTCAAAAAGGCTTAACGTCAGACCCTGCAAATACACTGTTAGTGTGTCATGCTTCAAGATTTGAGGCTGTCAGTGCTGCCAAAGGTGCATGAACAAAGTACTGAGCGAAGGCTATGCATACTTATGTACAAGTTGATTTCTTCGTTTTGTGTGTGTGTGTGTGTGGGGGGGGGGGGCAATTATTTCACGTTATTTGTGGGTGGTTTTTGTACAAATTTGTGGTGTGGCATTGACAAAGTGTGGTGTGGCATTGACAACAATGACAATTTCTGCATGTCAAGTTTCCCAAACAACCTTTGAAACTGCTCCACTAACTGTAACTCAAATACCCACAGCGCCAAGATATTCCAGAAAACCAAGTGTAACATGTGCAACAGTCCTCTGGAGCTCCCATCCGTTCATTTCCTGTGTAGCCACTCCTTTCACCAACACTGCTTCGAAAGTTATGCTGACAACGAGGCTGAGTGCCCTACGTGTGCTCCAGAGAACCGCAAAGTAATGGATATGCTACGTGCCCAGGACCAGAAGCGGGACCTCCATGACCACTTTAATAGACAGGTAGTAACACTGCAATAGACTTTAGATTTACAAAAAAAAAAAAAAAAAAAAGCTGTATTGGCTACATAACACTTAGTGAACAATATAAATACAAGCTATATAACACATAGTGTTGTGAATTGCAAATGAAGCCATATTTACTTTTTAGTTTTTTAAACTACAGTTACATTACAATTACAGTATCTACATGTATGTATGAGTCATTTTCATATCGTTTGATGTTTGTATGTATGGGTCATTTTCATATAATTTGATCAAAAATGGTAAAGTCATGGCCCACTGTATTTCCTTTTGAAAATTAATTTGACTATTACTATTTGAGTTTTTGGCAGTTGTTACCCATCAAAAGGTCATAGTTGTTTCTTAAAAAAAAAAAAAGAATATTCTAAAGTCATATTTTTCAAACATTTAATGCCAAAATTCCTTTACCATTAGCTGTCTGAAATGAAGTTATTATTTGCGTTTTCTGAAGATCCGAATTAGATTTTTGTATATATAGGATTTTTCTATTGTTTAATATGCCTTTTCCATGAAAACTAGCACAAATGTATCTTAATGTATTCGGAGTTCCTTTTTATGGTTCTTTTACAAATGATCCGTCTTGGTCACTCAAGCTGTGTTTACCATTAATGTCAGTGGAGAGAGCCTCATTATGCTGTTGCAATACACCAGAGAAATCTGTAAATTGAAATGCCAGGATGAGGCAGCCGTTTTACATTCACACAATAGCAGACAGCAAAATAAATTCTTTCGAATGTATGAATGAGTACGTAGAAATTTGTGACTGTATCTATGACTATCTATCTGTAACTATTGCATGTCTGAAATGTTATTACAACTTGTATGAAAACAAGAGTGTAATGGGCTTAATGAGTACTGTAATTTCTAGTGTAATTTTCTAGTACGTTCTCGTATATAATGCGCACCCCCAAAGATGACTAAAAATCAGGAAAAGTCCATCCATCCATCCATTTTCTACCCCTTATCCGAGGTCGGGTCACGGGGGCAGTAGCTTTAACAGGGACGCCCAAACTTCTCTCTCCACAGCAGTTTCATCCAGCTCTTCCATGGGGATCCCGAGGCGTTACCAGGCCAGCCGAAAGACGTAATCTCTCCAGCGTGTCCTAGGTCGTCCCCGGGGTCAACTCCCGGTGAGACGTGTCCGGAACACCTCACCAGGGAGGCGTCCGGGAGGCATCCGAATCAAATGCCCCAGCCACCTCATCTGGCTCCTCTCCATGTGGAGGAGCAGCGGCTCTACTCTGAGATCCTCCCAGATGACCGAGCTTCTCACCCTATCTTTAAGGGAGAGCCCGGACTCCCTGCGGAGGAAACTCATTTTGGCCGCTTGTATCCGGGATCTTGTTCTTTCGGTCACGACCCACAGCTCATGACTATAGGTGAGGGTAGGAACGTAGATCGACCAGTAAATCGAGAGCGTCGCCTTTCGGCTTAGCTGCTCCTTTACCACAACGGACCGATAAAAAGTCCGCATCACTGCAGACGCTGCACCAATCCGCCTGTCGGTCTCCCGTTTCATTCTTCCCTCACTCGTGAACAAGACCAGATTATACTTGAACTCCTCCACTTGGGGCAGGATCTCATCCCCGACCTGGAGAGGGCACGCCACCCTTTTCTGACTGAATACCATGGTCTCAGATTTGGAGGTGCTGATTCTAATCCCAGCCGCTTCACACTCGGCTGCGAACTGCTCCAGTGAGAGTTGGTGATCACGGCTTGATGAAGCCAACAGAACCACATCATCTGCAAAAAGCAGAGATGCAATACTGAGGCCACCAAACCGGACCCCATCTACGCCTCGGCTGCGCCTTGAAATTCTGTCCGTAAAAGTTATGAACAGAATCAGTGACAAAGAGCAGCCTTGGCGGAGTTCAATCCTCACCGGGAACGAGTCCAACTTACTGCCGAATATGCGGACCAAACTCTGACTCCGGTCGTACAGGGACCGAAACCCGTATCAGGGGGTTCGGTAACCCATACTACCGAAGCACCCCCCACAGGACTCCCCAAGGGACACTGTTAAACACCTTCTCCAAGTCCACAAAACACGTGTAGACTGGTTGGACGAACTCCCATGCACTTTCAAGGACCCTGCCGAGGGTGGAGAGCTGGTCCACTGCTCCACGACCAGGACGAAAACCACACTGCTCCTCCTGGATCTGAGATCCGTCCGGAAGTCTTTCTCCATGGCCTCACCGAACTCCTCCCATACCCGAGTTTTTGCTTCAGTGACCAACAAAGCTGCATTCCGCTTGGCCAGCCGGTACCCATCAGCTGCCTCAGAAGTCCCACAGGCCAAAAAGGCCCGATATAACTACTTCTTCAGCTTGACGGCATTCCTCACCGTTGGTGTCCAACAACGGGTTCGGGGATTGCCGCCACGACAGGCACCGACCACCTTACGACCACAGCGCCAGTTGGCCGACTCAGCAATGGAGGCGCGGAACATGGTCCACTCGGACTCGATGTCCCGCGCCTCCACCGGAACATGAGCCAAAGTTCTGTCGGATGTACAGGTGCCGAGCCGGGGGGGAATAATTATACCCACACCTGCTCGGTGCCTCTCACTGTGGGCAACTCCAGAGTGGAAGAGAGTCCAACCCCTCTCGACAGGACTGGTACCAGAACCCAAGCTGTGTGTGGAGGCGACCCCGACTTTATCTAGTCGGAACTTCTCGACCTCACACACCAGCTCGGGCTCCTTCCCTGCCAGAAAGGTGACATTCCACGTCCCAAGAGCCAGCTTCTTTAGCCGGGGATCGGATCGCCAAGGTCCCTGCCTTCGGCCACCACCCAGTTTGCAATGGACCCGACCCCTATGGCCCCTCCCACAGGTGGTGAGCCCATGGAGAGGGGGATCCACGTTACCCTTTTGGGCTGTGCCCCATGTGTGCAGGCCCAGCCACCAGGCGCTCGCCTTTGAGCCCCACCTCCAGGCCTGGCTCCAGAGGGGGGCCCCGTCCGGGCAAGGGAAAAGTGAGTCCATAGTTGTCATCAAAAGGGGTCTTTGAGCCGTGCTTTGTCTGGTCCCTCACCTAGGACCTGTTTGTCATGGATGACCCTGCCAGGGGCATAAAGCCCCAGACAACCTAGCTCCTTGGATCATTGGGACACACAAACCCCTCCACCACGATAAGGTGACGGCTTCCAGTAGGGGAGGAAAAGTTTTATACCTATATATTATATGCACCACTTGCTATCCGTTCATATTGGGTTATATGTTAAAATTGTGAATATCTAATCTTCACCAAGAGATTTCATAAAAGTACTTGGGTTTGAGTTAGGTAAAGCAAAGCCAATTTGTTTATATCACACATTTCATACGCAAGGTAACGCAATGTGCTTTACATGATTAAAAGCATTTAAAAACAAAGAAAAAAAGTTTATAAACCTTTAAAAAAAAGAAAAAAAGAAAAGTAAAATTTATCGCGCTTTTCATACACAAGGTAACTCAATGTGCTTTACATGATTAAAAGTATTTAAAAGCAAAGAAAAAAAAACAGCTTATAAACATTTAAAACAAAAGAGGAAAAAGTACAATTAAAACAGCAAACAGTGCAAGAAATGCTCTTAAAAGCATGAGAAAAAATTTGTTTTTAACCTGGAAACATTCACACTTGGGGCTGACATCACTTCTGTTCGCAACTTATTCCATTTGTGTGCAGCATAATAGCTAAGTGCTGCTTCACCATGTTTGCTTTGGACTGTGCGCCACTGTTTGACCCGAGTCTGTCGATCTCAGAGCCCTACTGGGTTTACATACCATTAGCATTTCTATTCAGGACCTAAAGTACAGAGTACAGAGATTTTAGAATTGGAGTAATATGTTCTGACCTCTTTGTTCTGGTCAGAACCCAAGCTGCAGCATTCTGAATGAGCTGCAGCTGTTTAATGATCTTTTGGGGCGAGTTCTTGGCGGGATTAATCTTTCCTTTGATTGCAACCAGTCGTCCTGTCCCTGCTGCTGAAAAACATCACCACAGCATGATGCTGCCACCACCATGCTTCACTACTGGGACTGTATTGGACAGGTGATGAGCAGTGCCTGGCTTTCTACACACATACCGCTTAGAATTAAGGCCCAAAAATTCTATCTTGGTCTCATCAGACCAGAGAATCTTATTTCTCACCATCTTGGAGTCCTTCAGGTGTTTTTTCGCAAACTCCATGCAGGCTTTCATGTGTCTTGCACTGAGGAGAAGCTTCCGTCGGGCCACTCTGCCATAAAGCCCCGACCAGTGGAGGGCTGCAGTGATGGTTGACTTTGTAGAACTTTCTCCCATCTCCCGACTGCATCTCTGGAGCTCAGACAGATTATGGATTATGGAGGCCACTGTGCTCTTAAGAACCTTAACTGCAGCAGAAATATTTTTGTAATCATGGCCAGATCTGTGCCTTGCCACAATTCTGTCACTGAGCTCTTCAGTCAGTTCCTTTGACCTCATGATTCTGATTTGCTATGACATGCACTGTGAGCTGTAAGGTCTTATATACACAGGTGTGTGGGGTTCCTAATCAAGTCCAGTCAGTATCATCAAACACAGCTGGACTCCAGTGAAGGTGTAGAACCATCTCAAGGATGATCAGAAGAAATGGACAGCACCCAAGTTAAATATGAGTGTCACAGCAAAGGGTCTACTTATGGCTGTGTGATATTTCAGTTCTCCTTTTTGAATGAATCTGCAAATATTTCAACAATTCCATTTTCTTCTTTCAATATGGAGTGCTGTGTCTACCTTCATGAGGGAAAGAAATGAACGTAAATGATTTGAGCAAATGGCTGCAATATAACAAAGAGTGAAAAATTTAAGGGGGTCTAAATACTTTACATACCCACTGTATGTATGTGTACGTATATATTAGAGAGGTCACAATATTCACAATATAGAGCTATTAAAAGTGCTTCGATATCATCGTGGTCTTGTCTCGTGCAAAATAATTAGCCTTTGTGCTTAAAATCTTGTTATGGGTCAGCTATACAAAGCCACGCCGCTTAGCTTGGCTCCTACAGTGCGGCACTTTCTTATTATAGTACATAAGGACCCTATTAGATGTGTAACCCATGTGAGTGTGTCAAAAGAAATATACCAATTAGCTGACTGGCCCACGTGACCGAAAATATTGTTCTTAGTCTTTTTAGTCAGTACTATATTGTTCTGAGTCTTTGCACTTATCTTCAAACATCTTTGTGTTTTGAAACAAAACAAGGGTATGAATTTGGTTGCACTTTCATGAGTGTTCCTGTGTTTCTGACTTGAATTTTTGACTCAAGCAAAGGAATCACTGTTAGGAGGCAGTATCCAATTTCTAATGTCATAGATAAATAAAACATATGACAATAATTGCTGTCAAATTGGTAAACACAATTTCTCAATGGACAGTTTTGTTATTAGAAGCATAGCATGATTATTGCTGCAGCAATAATTACGTTTTGGAGGTATACGAATGTAAAAATTGGAAGTACGGTAATATATAATTTGAATATATCTTTTTCATAAAAACCTGTGGCAAAGCGAAACAGCTAAAGCCTATCGACAAGAACTCTGCCAGCAAGAAAAAGAGATGTCTTTTGGTTCTCCTGTGTTCGCCTCTTCGCCCCACCTGTACTGTGAACCTTCCTGCAATACCATGAGTCTTACTGCAATACCGTGAGCTTTTCCACGACACGCGATAATTATCCTACCATGAGATTAATACCGTGATAAAACTGAACCGTAAGATACAGATTTTGGTACATCCCTAATATACACATATGTAAAGTGTGTATAGTCGACACACCTGTACACACCTCTCTCAAATGAGACCGAATTAGATAATTTCTAAACGTGTTTCACCATTAATGTGACATATAACCTGTAACAACTCGAAAAAACAACAACTTTATGACATAAATAAATATAATGTGGTAATGACATAATGTGGTTTTCCAAGTTTGCACTCACACTTACAACCCCAATTCCAATGAAGTTGGGACGTTGTGTTAAACAAATAAAAACAGAATACAATGATTTGCAAATCATGTTCGACCTATATTTAATCGAATACACTACAAAGACAAGATAATTAATGTTCAAACTGATAAACTTGATTGTTTTTAGCAAATAATCATGAACTTTGAATTTTATGGCTGCAAGACGTTCCAACAAAGCTGGGACAGGGTCATGTTTACCACTGCGTTACATCACCTTTTCTTTTAACAACATTCAATAAACGTTTTTGAACTGAGGATACTAATTGTTGAAGCTTTGTCGGTGGAATTCGTTCCCATTCTTGCTTGATGTACAGCTTCAGCTGTTCGACAGTCCGGGGTCTCCGTTGTCGTATTTTGCGCCACACATTTTCAATGGGAGACAGCTCTGGACTGCTTGGATGGCAGCATATATTTCTCCAAAACCTGTATGTACCTTTCGGCATTAATGATGCCTTCACAGATGTGTAAGTTACCCATGCCATTGGCACTAAGACAGCCCCATACCATCACTGATGCTGGCTTTTGAACTTGGCGTCCATAACAGTCCGGATGGTTCTTTTCCTCTTTGGTCCGGAGGACATGACGTCCACTATTTCCAAAAACAATTTGAAATGTGGACTCGTCGGACCACAGAACACTTTTCCACTTTGCATCAGTCCATCTTAGATTAGCTCGGGTCCAGAGAAGCCGGCAGCGTTTCTGGGTGTTGTTGATAAATGGCTTTTGCTTTGCGTAGTAGAATTTCAAGTTGCACTTACGGATGTAGCGCTGAACTGTATTTACTGACATAGATTTTCTGAAGTGTTCCTGAGCCCATGTGGTGATATCCTTTACACATTGATGTCTGTGGTGCTATCCTTTACACATTGATGTCGGTTTTTGATGCAGTACCGCCTGATGGATCGAAGGTCACGGTCATTCAAGGTTGGTTTTCGGCCTTGCCGCTTACATTCAGTGATTTCTCCAGATTCTCTGAACCTTTTGATGATATTATGGACCGTAGATGATGAAATCCCTAAATTCCTTGCAATTGTACGTTGAGAAACATTGTCCTTAAACTGTTCGACTATATTCTCACGCACTTGTTCACAAAGTGCCCCATCTTTGCTTGTGAATGACTGAGCAATTCAGGGAAGCTCCTTTTATACCCAATCATGGCACCCACCTGTTCCCAATTAGCCTGTTCACCTGTGGGATGGGCGGCACGGTGGCCGACTGGTTAGAGCGTCCCAGCTTTTTGGGAACATGTTGCAGCCATAAAATTCTAAGTTAATAATTATTTGCTAAAAACAATAATGTTTATCAGTTTGAACATTAAATATCTTGTCTTTTTTGTGTATTCAATTAAATATAGGCAAATCATTGTATTCTGTTTTTAATTTATGTTTAACACAACGTCCCGACTTCATTGGAATTGGGGTTGTATGGGCTTGTGACTTTGTTCAGAATGAACCAATCACACTCAGTCTCATGTTACGTGGTAATCAGCACACAACTGTCACAATTTAAAGAGCCTCTGATAACCCCAAATAAAGTTCAGCTGTTGCAGTAGCTTTTTTTTTTTTTTTGCTTTCGTGAAGCATGAAGGTTTTGGACAGTCAAACAGTTTTGAGATTACCCCTTCCTGCTCCAACATGTCTGCACCAGTGCTTAAAGCAAGATCCATAAAGCCATGGATGAACTTGACTAGCCTGCACAGAGTCCTGCCCTCAACCTGATAGAACACTTTTGACTGTAGAATCTTCACACTGGACTTCAAGTAGCTTGACTTTTGTGCTTCTCCAGTTTTCCTACAGACTCTGGGACCATTATTTCCAAATGAAATGCAAAATTTACTTTAATTTGAAAAGAGGACTTGGGACCACTGGGCAATAGGCCAGGACTTTTTCTCCTCAGCCCAGCACAGACGCTTCTGACGTTGTTTTTGGTTCAGGAGTGGCTTGACACATGGAATTCTACAGCTGTAGCCCATGTCATGCAGACGTCTGTATGTGGTGGTTCTTGATGCACTGACACCAGCCTCAGTCCACTCATTATAAGCTCCCCCAGATTTCTGAATCGCCGTTGCTTGACAATCCTCTCAAGGGTGCCGTCATCCCTGTCACTTGTGCACCTTTTCCAGCCACATTTTCGCCTTCCTCTTAACACTCTGTTAATGTGTTTTGATACAGTGCTCTGTGAGCATCCAGCTTCATTTGCATTTTTAATATTTTTTTTTAGACGTTTTTTTCTTTGTCTCCCTTATGGAGAGTGTCGATGGTTTTCTGCACAACGTCAAGTCAGCAGTCTTGCCCATGATTCTGAAGCCTACTAAGCCAGACTGAGACCATTTAAAGGCTGAGGAAAATCTCTGCAGGTGTTTTGCATTAATTTGCTGACAAGATTGGGACACAGGGAGCCTACAATATTGAATTTTTTTTTTTTTTTTTTATTCTTCCTCCCATAATCATCAAAATTTAAACAAATAAAGGCTTGAAATATTTCACTTTGTGTGTTGTGAACTAAGATACAAGTTTCACTTTTTGAAACAAACTATTGAAAAAAAGGACTTTTCTTTGATATTCAATATTTTTTGGCACATACCTGTACTTTATGCTTTTGAAATTCTTTTATACCCTTCTGCTGATTGATACCTTTGAACAGTGAGATCCCTATAATGTGTTGGAAATCTCTGCAGACCATGGCTTGTGGTGTAAGATGTTGCTACAATGTTGTCAGGAAAAGCCTAAATTAATCTGATTGGTAAATTCTAAACACAGCCACACCCCCAGTTATAAGAGGGTGTGCACACTTGTGCACCCACATTATTTGTTTATTTTTACTTGCCCTCTCTATTTTTTTTTAAATTGAGTTGTAAAGCTTATATTAAGAAACACTACACAACAACACATGGTGCATGAACGTCCAATAGATGAATTGTTAAAAGTATACGATGTGTTATTGTGGTGCTTTTGCTTGGCTAGTGGATATATCCATGTAATGTATCAATTTTAACTTTTCAGTCATCAAGACTTTTTAAAGCATTTTTTTTCATTGAAACTGTTTTTTTAAAGCTGTTTACTGTGTTACTAAATGAATATTATGGGGAAAATGTAAGCTCTTCTTTCTTCTTGTGGTTTTCAGTTACAGAGCGCTCATGATGGATTCTCTGTTGTGGCTGACTACTTTGGCCGAGGAGTTTTTAACAAACTCACTCTTCTTACGGACCCTCCTGGCAGCAAACCTGTTGGGAATCTAGAAATGAATTTGCAGAGGGACCTTCTCATCCGCACCAAGAGGAACAGCTAAAAAAATAAACCTATTTCTCACCTGAATCTTGTCTCTGGTAAAGTGTATTAATGCCAGGTCACATCTGCGATTTTTCTCAACCATGTTTATTGCTACATAGGACACATGTCTCTATCTGTATTTTTCTCAACCATGTTTATTGCTACATAGGACACATGTCTCTATCTGTATTGAGCAACTTACTCTCTTACTTCTCGTCTCTTGTCTGGTTTATGATTCAATAAATACATAAGCTTAAATATAGAGTCTGTCAGAATCTAGATGGAATATTAGGAAAGCCAGGGGAGTGCTCCCGGGCAACATCCATGACTTACAAATATCTGTAAAACTGGTTTCTGTGCAGGCTGAATTTGTGGGTCAACTCGTTAAAAGACGTAACTGTTTCATTGACATAGATTCCCAAAAAGACTGAATTCCTGCAGTTCCAAGGTTGCGGAGGCCAAATCACAGTTATCCATTGAGATTTTTAAAGGAAGATCTGAATTGGCGTACCGGGTACAGTATGTCGTAGCTGCAGCATTAACAGGCATATGTTCCCTCTTTTGTGTATTTACACATTGTTTCCCAAACTTTAAACACCCCCCAAAAAATACTAGCTTCTCCAAGTACCACCATCTTGACCAACAATTGGCCTGTGAATACTCTGTGAATACTCTCATTCATGCACGTCATTTACGCAGTAGGCCCAAGTGTTCATCAAAAACGAGGAAGAGGTTTTCTCCAGCACTTTTTCTCTCAGCAGCGCCTGGTGGGCATGCATAGCCCACAACAACAGGTTGCAATGGTGCTAACATAGAAGCAAGGAGTAAGAGTGAATGTTGCTTGCTTTAAGTCGTTTATTGACACTCAAGTTAAAGTTCACTGTAAAACTAAACTCCCATAACAAAATAATTATACCTACTGAATGTTCAAATACATCACAGACGTAGTTTCTTTCTTTGTTTATGTTCACAAAAATCGCTAGCTCAACGCTAACACACATCCATGCATTTTCTCCCGCTTATCTGAGGTCGGGTCGCGGGGGCAGTGGCTTTTGCTGGGATGCCCAGACTTCCCTCTGCCCAGCCACTTCATTCAGCTCTTCCGGGGGGATCCCGAGGCGTTCCCAGGCCAGCCGAAGGACGTAGTCTCTCCAGCGTGTCCTGGGTCGTTCCCGGGGTCTCCTCCCCGGTGGGATGTGCCCGGAACACCTCACCAGGGAGGCGTCCGGGAGGCATCCGAATCAGATGCCCCAGCCACCTCATCTGGCTCCTCTCGATGTGAAGGAGCAGCGGCTCTATTCTGAGATCTCCCCGGATGACCGAGCTTCTCACCCTATCTCGAAGACCCACAGCTCGTGACCATAGGTGAGGGTAGGAACGTAGATCGACCGGTAAATTGAGAGCGAGAACGGATCGATACAAAGTCTGCATCACTGCAGACGCTGCACCGATCCGCCTGTCAATCTCCCGTTCCATTCTTCCCTCACTCGTGAACAAGACCCCAAGATACTTGAACTCCTCCACTTCGGGCAGGATCTCATCCCCGACCTGGCGAGGGCACGCCACCCTTTTCCGACTGAGGACCATGGTCTCAGATTTGGAGGTGCTGATTCTCATCCCAGCCGCTTCACACTCTGCTGCGAACTGCTCCAGTGAGAGTTGGAGGTCACGGCTTGATGAAGCCAACAGAACCACATCATCAGCTAAAAGCAGAGATTCAATACTGAGGCCACCAAACCGGACCCCCTCTACGCCTCGGCTGCGCCTAGAAATTCTGTCCATAAAAGTTATGAACAGAATCGGTGACAAAAAGGGCAGCCTTGGCGGAGTCCAACCCTCACCGGAAACAAGTCCGACTTGCTGCCGGATATGCGGACAAAACTCTGACTCCGGTCGTACAGGGACAGAACAGCCCGTATCAGGGGGTTCGGTCGAACGCCTTCTCCAAGTCCACAAAACACATGTAGACTAGTTAGGCGAAGTCCCATGCACCCTTGAGGACCCTGCCAAGGGTGTAGAGCTGGTCCACTGTTCCACGGCCAGGACGAAAACCACACTGCTCCTCCTGAATCTGAGATTCAACTTCCCGACAGACCCTCCTCTCCAGCACCCCCTCCAGGAGTGTGATCCCCCTGTAGTTGGAACAAACCCTCCGGTCCCCCTTCTTAAAAAGGGGGACCACCACCCCAGTCTGCCAATCCAGAGGCACTGTCCCCGATGTCCATGTGATCTTGTCAACCAGGACAGCCCTACAACATCCAGAGCCTTGAGGAACTCCGGGCGAATCTCATTCACCCCCGGGGCCTTGCCACCGAGGAGCTTTTTAACCACCTTGGTGACCTCAACCCAGAGATAGGAGAGCCCGGCTCAGAGAACCCAGACTCTGCTTCCTCATGGGAAGGTGTGTCGGTGGAATTGAGGAGGTCTTCGAAGTATTTTCCCACTGACTCACAAGGTCCCGAGGTCAGCAGCGCCCCATCCCCACTATACACAGTGTTGATGGTGCACTGCTTCCCCCTCCTGAGTCGCCGAATTGTGGACCAGAATTTCCTCGAAGCCGTCTGGAAGTCTTTCTCCGAACTCCTCCCATGCACGAGTATTTGGTTCAGCAACCACCAAAGCTGCATTCTGCTTGCCCAGCCGGTACCCATCAGCTGCCTCAGGAGTCCCACATGCCAAAAAGGCCCGATAGGACGTGAACGTGGTGTTCGTTATGGACAATCCGTGATGAGCACAGAAGTCCAATAACAGAACACCACTCGGGTTCTGATCGGAGGGGCCGTTACTCCCAATCACACCCTTCCAGTTCTCACTGTCATTGCCCACGTGAGCATAGAAGTCCCCCAGCAGAACGATGGAGTCCCCAGCAGGAGAGCGCTCCAGCACCCCCTCCAAGGATTCCAAAAAGGGTGGGTACTTTGAACTGCTGTTTTGTGCTTAGGCATAAACAACAGTCAGGACCCGTCCCCTCACCTGAAGGCGGAGGGAGGCTACCCTCTCGTCCACCGGGGTGAACCCCAATGTACAGGCGCCGAGCCGGGGAGCAATAAGTATACCCACACCTGTTCGCACCTCTCACCGTGGGCAACTCCAGAGTGGAAGAGAGTCCAACCCCTCTCGAGAGGACTGGTACCAGAGCCCAAGCTGTGCGTGGAGGCGAGTCCGACTATATCTAGTCGGAACTTCTCGACCTCACACACCAGCTCGGACTCCTTCTCTGCCAGAGAGGTGACATTCCACGTCCCTAGAGCCAGCTTCTGTAGCTGGGGATCGGATCGCCAAGGTCCCCGCCTTCGGCCAGCTCGCACTGCACCCGACCCCTATGGCCCCTCCCACAGGTGGTGAGCCCATGGGAAGGGGTCCCACGTTACCCTTTCGGGCTGTGCCCGGCCGGGCCCCACAGGTGCAGGCCCGGCCACCAGGCGCTCGCCTTCGAGCCACACCTCCGGGCCTGGCTCCAGGGGAGGGAGCCCCGGTGACCCGCGTCCGGGCAAGGGAAACCTGAATCCATTTATTGTACTCGTCATAGGGGTTTTTGGAGCTGTGCTTTGTCTGGTCCCTCAACTAGGACCTGTTTGCCATGGATGACCCTGCCAGGGCCATAAAGCCCCAGACAACTTAGCTCCCAGGATCATTGGGACACACAAACCCCTCCACCACGATAAGATGACGGCTCAAGGAGGGGCGATAACACATTGTGTGATAAAATTAAACCCCAGTTGCATCCAGAAGTTCAAAAGTGTATTGCCGCACATGTGGCGAAAGCAAATGCTGTTCCCACCATATCCTGACAGTAAAAAAAATAACTGAATTGAACTTAAAAGTATAATTTCATTATTTGAGGTTATTTTTTGTGATTTTCCTTTTTTGTTTAATCTTTTTAAATGTAGAATATGCTTACGTTTAAGTTCAGCAGTGGTTATGTTACAATTTAATTATTTTTTTATCAGTTTTATTGAAATTATTTTCAGGATTTTCCAATATGATTTTTATCAATTTCATTCAATTGCAGTGCGTTCTTATTTTTAAAGTTACTTTATGTACCCATTGGTAAATAATAAATGGGTCAGTTTTTATCTTACCTACAGTTGGTTATTGTTCTCTATTTGAGTAATATCACTTGATCAAGCCTTTTCTAACATTCCATGCTACAAAATAAGTAAAGTATGTATGATTATTGCTGATAACGGATCGGACCGATATCTGTTGTGGGGAGGTTGCTGCTGAACCTTTTTTTTATTTTTTGCACTTTGTCGTTCCGTGCCGCCTCCGCCAAAATAGGATTCACGAAGAAGCAAAACACTATTAATTCACAAAACAGTCTTTGCAATATTAATTTGTCATATTTACCAGCTATTGCAAATTTCCATTTGTTTGCAAACAGCTCAAAAGTAAATGCTGAAGCAAATATTAAAGACTGGAAAAAAAGAAGACAGAGCATGCATCACATTACTTGACTACAAGGGATTAAACTAGATTTTAAGGAACAATGTAACTACTTTCAAAACATGCAATAAATCAACTAACTAAATACATTAGTTGGAACTGTTTTCAGGATCATTTTAATGATGGCATTGTGAATTTATGAGCCCTGGTAAATCCTGCGTGGCAGTATGAAGTGAAGTGGGATGGTGTATAATAAGTAGTCTTGTAATGGTGGACATTGGTGGAGTTCTACCGTATGAGAGACATAACTGATCAGGAATTATTGTGGTCCCGCTGTTAATAAAATACGTTATTGTATTACTATTTTTTCACAGACACCCCACATACATACTTTACTAGGTTTTATGTTCTAGTGTCTCATATTCATGTAAAGGAATTGTAAGTGAAGGCATCAGGCACGTGGACAGATGGAGCCCAAGTGGCGCTCATTGCATCAACCCTTTTGCCCGGGATAAAAAAAAAAAAAAGTTCCCTTTGTTGTGCAGCATGATGTGGAAAATTTATGTTTCGTATACAGCGACTGAAATAAGTATTTAACACATCATCATTTTTCTCACTAAATATATTTCCAAATGTGTTATTGACATGAAATTTTGACCAGATGTTGGGAACAACCCAAGTAATCCATACATACAAACAAAGAAGAAGAAGAATCACCTTTTGTTGTCATGAACATGCATTCATGTACACGAAATTTGTTCTCTGCATTTAACCCATCACAGTGAACACATACACGTGTTAGTGGAACACACTGGAGCAGGGGGCAGCTGAAGCCCCCGGGGAGCATTTCGGGGTATCATTGCCTTGCTCAAGGACACCACAGCCGTGAGTCCGGGGGATGTTGGCGGATGGTCCAGTCGGGGTCTTGAACCTATGTCCCCCAAGGAGGCAGGCGATGATCTTAACGCAGGGGGAAAGTATTGAACACATGAAGAAAGGGAGGTGCAAAAAGGCATGGAAAGCCAAGATAGCACCAAAATCTATCTGTAATCAAACATCATTCCAGCCCCTTTTCAGTGTAAATGAATATCAGCTGGTTAAGTCCTAATTGATGCCCTACAAAAAGGTCTCATTGCCAAGGTGTGAGTCAAGACACATCTCATAATGGGTAAGAGCAAAGAGCTGTCTCAAGACCACCGCAAACTAATTGTTGCAAAACATAACGATGACATTGGTTGCAGGGGCATATCTAAGCTTCTGAATGTTCCAGTGAGCACGGTTGGGGCCATAATACGTAAGTGGAAAGCCAATCATACCACCATAAATTTGCCTTGATCAGGTGCTCATTGCAAAATTTCTGTCAGAGGAGTGCAAAGAATAATCAGAAGAATTGTCCAAGAGCCAAGCACCACCTGTGGAGAGCTTCAAAAAGACCTGGAATTACCAGGTACTGTTGTCACATGGTAGCACGGTGGACGACTGGTTAGCACATCTGCCTCATAGTTCTGAGGACTGGGGTTCAAATCTCGGCCCCGCATTTGGGGAGTTTGCATGTTCTCCCCATGCTTGCGTGGATTTTCTGCAGGCACTCTGGTTTCCTCCCACATCCCAAAAACAAGCAGGGTAGGTTAATTGAAGACTCTAAATTGCCCGTAGGTGTGAATGTGAGTGCAAATGGTTGTTCGTTTATATGTGCCCTGCGATTGGCTGGCGACCAGTACAGAGTGTACCCCGCCTCTCGCCTGAAGATAGCTGGGATAGGCTCCAGCACACCCACAACCCTAGTGAGGATAAGCAGAACGGAAGATGAATGAATGTTGTCACAAGGAAAACAGTGAGTAAGGTACTGCGCCGCCATGGCCTGTATGCACGTTCACCATGTAAGACCCCATTGTAACAAAGCATGTCAAAACTATTTTAAAGTTTGTTGAACAACATTTGGACAAGCCAGTTAAATACTAGGAGAATATAGTCTGGTCTAATGAGAGAAAACTGAACTGTTTGGATACCATAATGCACACTACGTTTGGAGGAAAAATGGCACTGCACATCGCCCTAAAAACACCCTACCAACAGTATGGTTCCCACTTCTTCAAGTTCAGAATTGGGAACATTATAGTGTGGGGCTGCTATTCAGCAAATGGTACCGGTAAACTTCACATTATTGAAGGAAGGATGAATGGGGAAATGTACTGAAACATTCTTGACAAATATCTGCTGCCACCTACGAGGATGATGAAAATGAAACAAGGTTGGACATTTCAGCAGGATAATGATCCAAAACATACTGCCAAGGAAACTCTCAATTGGTTTCATGGAAAATAATTAAAGGTGCTAGAGTGGCCCAGCCAATCACCTCACTTGAATCCAATCAAAAATCTATGGAAAGAACTGAAACTCAAGGTCCATAAAGGAAGCCCACAGAACCTTCAAGATTTGAAGACTGCTTGTGTGGAGGAATGGGCCAAAGTCACACCAGAGCAATGCATCCTACTAGTTTCTCCATACAGGAGGCATCTTGAACCTGTCATTCCAGTATTAAATAAATGCCAGTTGGTGTGTTCAATACTTTTCCCCTGTCTCATTTCACATTATTACACACAACTTAATTTCTGAGATTTTTTATACTTTCTTTGTATGTATGGATTACTTGTGTTGTTCCCAACATCTTGTGAAATGTTCATGTCAATAGCACCATTGGAAATATATTTTGTGGAAAAAATGGTGATGTGTTAAATACTTATTTCAGCCGCTGTATATCACATTAGTTTTATATCATCTTTGCATGTTTTATTGTTCCATAGCTTTTAGACAGCGTCGTACTTCTGTGTGTCCTTGCAAATGTCCTTCCTTTCGTATCATCTGCATGTACCCATTCCCATAAAGATAGGTTTGAGTGCAGCTGGATGAAGCTAATTGTGTAAGAATGTTGTGGGGATTGAGAGGGGTGTATTTCTTTTCTTTTCTTCTCGGTCTCTCTCACTTCTTTAACGAAGCGGATTCTTTGCTTGCTCAGTAAGGGGTAACAACTTGTGACGGCTTGTACCTTTTCCTCTCTTTGGAAAGATTTATTTTTCTTTTTTCTTGTAATAAAAACCCACAAAGACAAGATTGCTTCTTTACTTATTCTGTCAGAAAAGGATTTGCCAAAACAAGCATCTGGTCTTTTGGTCAGGACAAAGAAAGTCCCCCTTTTTTGCTTAGAGCCCATTTGTTCCCCTTAGCTGATGGAAAAAATTCTGCAGCTCCTTTAGTGTTGCTGCTTCATGAAGACTCTAAATTGCCTGTAGGTGTGAATGTGAGTGTGATTTGTTTATTTTCGTTTGTTTATATGTGCCCTGCGATTGGCTGGCGACCTGTTCAGGGTGTACCCCGCCTCTTGCTCAAAGATAGTTGGGATCGGCTCCAGCACGCCCGCGACCCTTTCTCTGAGGTTTCTTAGGATGGGGTCAAATGTAGTTCGATGACCTAACTTGTTTGTGAGACTTGTGACCCTTTCGAAGGCTTTTTGTGATGTTTGTAACCCTCTCAAAGACTTTTTAAGGCCTGTCTATGTGTGTGGAAATGGAACGTCTTTGCACAAATGCTGATTTTTGTTTGGCTGTGAGTTCATCAAACTCTTGAGTGGGCCCTAATTGTGTCTCACAGCAGCTTCTATTTGTGCCTTAAAAATGGCAAACTGTGGTTGTAGAGTTCAGTTTATGGCTATGTGTTTTATATAATTGCACAAAAGAGTATTTTTACAACAGCGTGAAGAAAGTAGACACCACATGACCCCCAAAAAACATTGGTTCCTAAAACAGATGCCAAGTGGTTAGCGAACGCTAGACTTGCACTCGCACAGATCCATATGCACGTCCGTTACCAAATGCATAAGCATTTATCATGATATCGTTGAGGGCATTTAAACGACTGCAAGGCTCGTTTGGCACTAGTTACGCTGATAAACACACATGTAGCTAATGATGAAGAAATTTGTAGTAATTATCAATAATCCAACAATGAGTCTGCTGTGTGGGTGTAAATAAAGGTAGCCGGCTTGGGTGAACTGACCAAATGTGGATGAGGTCTGCGTTGGTTAGGTGAACCTTGAAAAATGAAATTGGTCTATGTATAACAAGATCTTAGGGATTTGGGACTAAAAAAACAACCAAAAAAGAAGTGGTCAGACATTAAAAAAGGTTGGGCACCCGTGCTCTATAGTGTGAATGACACTTGGCTGGCCCAATCACGTCGCTTAGAAGCTTCAACACGCTGACGTCAGATGATCAATTTGCCCCACCAAGCAAGCAGTGCACTGTGCAATGAGTCTCGAGGAAGCAGAAACACTTTGTTCATGTGTGAGCGCCATGCCGCCGCCACCTAAGAAAATCCCTGTTATGTTCGTAACGCAACTGCCACCATTTCTTAACTTTCCCCAAAGTCACGAGTTAGCTGTGACTGAAAAACAGGCAGTGACAGGACAGTTACAGCGAGGGAGCATCTGCAACAGGGAAGGTGAATAAATGTTCTAAGCAGTGAGTTTATGAACAGGCACTTGTGAAATACTGTATCTGGCTATGAACTCTTTGTATTTAACAGCATTTAGTCCAGCGCTTCTCAAACTTTTAACCCCAATACTACCTCAAAAAATATTTGTAACCCCAAGTGCTATCAATCCGTTTTCTCTACCGCTTGACTAACATTAAAATAGAGTAGTGTAGTAGGCCCAAATGTTCATAAAAAACAAGGCACGGGTTTTATTCCCAAAATCTATATTTCATATTTTTATCCACTCTAAACATTATGCATGGTTTGATCATAAGGACTGTGCTTCAATATAGAAAATTTAAAAATAAACTGTAGTTAGGGATTCATTTAAAATTTCTTGCACATAAATAAAAATTGCACTGAAATAAAATAAATGTTTGGAAACATTTCTAAATGATTAAATGCCAATGTATTGTACTTAAAAGTTAAAACATTTGCTGTTACGGCTCCTGCCAAGTGAGACATCTCATTTGGGGGATCTTTGCGTGCCTCTGTTTTTGTGTGCGTGTTCCTTGAATGTCTTTTTGCAGGTGATTGGCTAATTGCCTACCGGGTACGGGCCCAGCTGATTGGCTTCTACCAGCAGTCCAACCATCTAGCATCTGCTGACTGGCTGCTGTGAGGAGACACCAATGTTCAAATCCTGCTGCTGTCAGATGGTCGGTAGCTCTGTTTGACAGCTGTCACGTCGCTCCTTGTTGCCTCAGTTTGTGTTTGTCACTACTGTAAAGCCTTGTTCGTAGAATTGTTTTGTTGCTTTGTTAAGTTAGTATTAGAGTATTTCCTCCCATTTTTGGTAAGCGTTTGGTAGTGATGGCGAGATGAAGCTTCATGAAGCATCGTAACACTTCAGCCATTTGTTTGAGTAATGGTTCATTTCTTGATGCTTCATGTGCACACGTAACTACCTGCGGGCCATGTGTATAACCACAGGCAGCTGTATAACCACATACTGTGATGCGTTGATTTTTTGCGTCTTTTTGGCTCTTGTGAATGTATTACAAAACTATGTTTGACCAAGTAATTCCCTGACATAAAGTGTATAATAAATTGTTTTTGAACGTACTCTGTGTGTGTAAAATATTAATCATCACTGATATGGAAGGTAGTATAATGTTGTCACTTTTGGAAAATGGCATGGGCTTAAGTGGGTAGAGGACTTTGAAAGTGCTGTAGCGGACATGCGCCCCGCAACCTGAGGTGTCACAGTGACTTCCCCACAACTTGATAAAGCTGCCTTCTTCCAAGCGGCCCTGCTGTGCGAGACAACCACTAGAAGATGCCTACTGGACCTTAACCTAATTAGCAGCGTCCTGTCAAATCGTGATTCCCATCTTTAAAAAGACTCCTTTCTTTCTTTTGAAGATAGCAACCAAGCTGGGACAGCTCGACAGTGGAACGCAAATAACAGCAATTAACTATTTGCTTAATATTGAAACATGCATGCAAGGTGACACCCACTGGCGTTTGAGAGTACTGCAACCTGTGAACTTCCATTCAGTTGTTTTTAACTGAAGATAAAATGTCCATTTTGCTATTTCACGAACTTTGCAGTACTATTCCAAATGTATGCCTTCATGTCTGTGTCAGTGTGTCAACTTTAAAGGTGCGGTTGCGAGACTTTGAGAACGGTTTATCTTCGTTTGAAGCCAAGCAGCAGGAAATGTGATTGAACCATAAGCAGTTGATTTGCCAAGACTAAAGTTTAAACAGTCATTCTATATGCTTGATCTATGAGTACAAAGTTGGGAGTATTTTATATTAATATATGATTTTTACACCAGTTTTATGGCAAAGTTTGTAGACTAAATTTGAGTCGATGGGCGTGGTCTTATCCAGTCCGCCATCCACTTAGACACGCCCCCTGTGCATTTAACCTCTGACTCCCGCCTCCTCCCTCTCGTTTGTGTCTATTAGTGGTGGGCAAGCGAAGCCTCATGAACCACTGAGGCTTTCCTAACAATTGTGCCAAAAAAGATTCAACGCTTCAGTGATGGTGACATCTAGTGGACAACTGAAGCCATAGCAACCTCTAAAGAGCACGACTGAAGCACTGGCACTGTTGCCCATGACCGCAATAAATGTTCTCAAAAGTCTGTATGGTAATTCAAGTGTTTTGTTGATTCATACCACATAATAATTATATTGTCATTACAATAAAATATGTAGATGCTCTCCCCCATACTCGATAAAACATTCCAGATTAACCCAAAGAATAAGTGAAACGCCATGAGCCAATGACACACGTGAAAGACGATGAGCCAATGAAAAGCTTTGAAACATTTTGAAGGTATGAAGCGAAGCTTCGAACGTAATCCGTCATGTGACACTGGTGTTTTGATACAAGCCCCGATACAGTGTTTCGAATCACTCCGCTTCAGGAAGAGTGACACAAGCTCCAAAGCCTTGGTATCATTTGCCCATCACTCGTGTCTAGCACTCTTTCGTGTCTCTTCTCTTTCGTCTCTGGCTCGCTCTGGCCGCCCCTCCCCTTTCTTTTGTTCAAACACGCGGCTCGGCAAAGGTGATCCTTGAGGATGGAGATCCGGCTTCCTGGCCTCTGTGGATCACCGCTGCTAAGCTTCCAGAACAGTTGCTGCTGAGCTACCAGATACGCTCCCACCCAAACGTGAGTTCTCTGAACTTGCTAGGGGATCCCGGAAACAGGCGGGGAGAGAGACGGTCATATTCTCCCAGCGAGGCGTGACGAACAACAATTTTTCTTCTTCCGCCTCTTTTGTTTTTGTTATATTTTTCTGCATCCTTTTTTCTTTTTCAACCAAACCTGCTTTGTTTTCCTACTGAAATGTCTGGAGAACAACCACCCAACCAACCAGCTAATCTACGGTCGTGAGTACCGCACAACAAGCGTTGCTAGGATGTACAATATTAGTGCATATTAATTTTTGGGTAAATTACTAGCTTCACACAAAATCCCAACTTTGCCCTAGCTTTGACTCAACGCATTAAGCGCTCACATTCTCAACTTTAGCCCCACAACTCATGATGTTCTATTTCCCTTTTTGTACGCCTATTTTTCTTTCTTCTACCATCATTTGTGTTTCCTTTTTGTAGTTAGACCACTCTGTGTGTTTCCCTATAGATCCCTTGTAGATGTAATTAAATATTCTATAAAATTCCACTCCTTGTTGTGTTTTGAGCTTAATAAGGAGACCTTTGTCATCTATAACGTTAAGCTTCAAATCACACAAAATCAGAAGCAACGCAGGCTTTGCTGCTTCGACAAATTTCTTAAATAAATGATGTTTTATCCCAACGCCAATATACGTTACAGTGCTTATTTAGAAAAAATACAGGTTATCACCATTTTTGTTGTTTGTTTGTTGTTGAGAGTAGGATTCTTCTTCTTTTCCTTTCGGCTTGTCCCGTTAGGGGTCGCCACAGCGCATCATCCTTTTCCATGGAAGCCTATCTCCTGCATCCTCCTCTCGAACACTAACTGCCATCATGTCTTCCCTCACGACATCCATCAACCTTATCCTTGGTCTTCCTCTAGCTCTTTTGCCTGGTAGCGCCATCCTCAACATCCTTCTACCAATATACTCACTATTTCTCCTCTGGACGTGTCCAAACCATCGAAGTCTGCTCTCTCTAACTTTGTCTCCAAAACATTGAACCTTGGCTGTCCCTCTGAGCTCATTTCTAATTGGAGCCAGCTTCTGTACCCGGGAATCGAATCGCCAAGGTCCACTGCCATCTGCCAGTGGATTTACAGCTTTCTGACGGGCAGGACACAGCAGGTCAGGCTGGGGGAGGCCACCTCATCCACACGCAGCATCAGCACTGGGGCGCCCCAAGGTTGTGTCCTCTCTCCGCTGCTCTTCTCTCTCTACACGAACGACTGCACCTCAGCGAACCCGACTGTCAAACTCCTGAAGTTTGCAGATGACACCACTGTCATCGGCCTCATCAAGGACGGTGACGAGTCTGCATATCGACAGGAAGCGGAGCGGCTGGAGCTGTGGTGCGGCCGACACAACCTGGAGCTGAACACGCTCAAGACTGTAGAGATGATCGTGGACTTCAGGAGGCATCCTTCGCCACAGCTGCCCCTCACGTTGTCCAGCTGCCTTGTGTCAACCGTCGAGACCTTCAAGTTCCTGGGAATTACAATCTCCCAGGACCTGAAGTGGGCGACCAACATCAACTCCGTCCTCAAAAAGGCCCAGCAGAGGATGTACTTCCTGCGGCTTCTGAGAAAGCACGGCCTGCCACCGGAGCTACTGAGACAGTTCTACACAGCGGTCATCGAATCAGTCCTGTGTTCTTCCATCACAGTCTGGTTTGGTGCTGCTACAAAAAAGGACAAACTCCGACTGCAACGGACAATCAAAACTGCTGAAAGGATTGTCGGTACCCCCCTACCCACCCTTGAGGACTTGCACGCTGCCAGAACTAAGACAAGGGCGTGCAAAATCCTCTCGGACCCTCCCCACCCCGGTCACCGGCTCTTCCAGCTCCTTCCCTCAGGTAGGCGCTACCGATCATTGCAAACTAGAACTAGTAGACATTCCAACAGCTTCTTCCCTCTTGCAATCAACTTCTTAAACAGCTAACTTACAATTCCATTACAACAAGCTGGCAATTTTTTTTGACTTGAGTTTGTTGTCACATTTCTGTGGGGCCAATTATGTATTATGTATTACTCGTGCACTCACTGTAGTTGTCTCGCCGTGCTGCACTATTTGCATATAGTGGCCACTCATGCCAGAGTAGCATCTGCTCCATTTGCACACTGATTGAGGAGTATCTGTAACATTTGCACAACCATTGTCCCAGATTATCGCACTACTCGTCACTTTAAACCGCATACACTCCTTGAAGTCTCAGTGCCCTTTGCACAATGGTCATTGCACCGGACTATTGCGATATTAGCCATTCGAACTGCTCTAAGTGCTAGAGGACTCTGCATCTTTTTGCACAATTGTTGTTTGTTGTTGTTTTTTGTCAATGTCTTTATGTCTCCAAAGTGTTCTGTAAATTGACTGTCTGTTGTACTAGAGCGGCTCCAACTACCGGAGACAAATTCCTTGTGTGTTTTGGACATACTTGGCAAATGAAGATGATTCTGATCTGATTCTGATTTTATCTAACCTGGTCACTCGGAGAGTGAACCTCAACATCTTCATTTCCGCCACCTCCAACTCTGCTTCCTGTTGTCTCTTCAGTGCCACTGTCTCTAATCCGTACATCATGGCTGGCCTCATTACTGTTTTATAAACTTTGCCCTTCATCCTAGCAGAGACTCTTCTGTCACATAACACACCTGACACCTTCCTCCACCCGTTCCAACCTGCTTGGACCCGTTTCTTCACTTCCTGACCACACTCACCATTGCTCTGGACGGTTGACCCCAAGTATTTAAAGTCCTCCACCCTTGCTATCTCTTCTCCCTGTAGCCTCACTCTTCTCACACCACCCCTCTCATTCATGCACATATATTCTGTCTTACTTCGGCTAATCTTCATTCCTCTTCTTTCCAATGCATGCCTCCATCTTTCTAACTGTTCCTCCAGCTGCTCCCTGCTTTCACTGCAGATCACAATGTCATCTGCAAACATCATGGTACACGGGGATTCCAGTCTAACCTCATCTGTCAGCCTATCCATCACCACTGCAAAAAGGAACACCTCACCGCTGTTCTGCTGCCCTCGTACATGTCCTGTATTATTCTAACATACTTCTCTGTCACTCCAGACTTCCGCATGCAGTACCACAGTTCCTCTCTGGCTACTCTGTCATAGGCTTTCTCTACAAAGATACAATGTAGCTCCTTCTGACCTTCTCTTTACTTTTCCATCAACATCCTCAAGGCAAATAATGCATTTGTGGTACTCTTTCTAGGCATGAAACCATACTCTTGCTCGCAAATACTCACTTCTGTCCTGAGTCCAGCCTCCACTACTCTTTCCCATAACTTCATTGTGTGGCTCATCAACTTGATTCCTCTATAGTTTCCACAGCTCTGCACATCACCTTTGTTCTTAAAAATGGGCACCGGTACACTTTTCCTCCATTCCTGAGGCATCTTCTCACGCACTAGAATTCTATTGAACAAGCTGGTCAAAAACTCCACAGCCACCTCTCCTAGATGCTTCCATACCTCCACAGGAATGTCATCAGGACCAACTGCCTTTCCATTTTTCATCCTCTTTAATGCCTTTCTAACTTCACCCTTACTAATCATTGCCACTTCCTGGTCCACCACACTTGCCTCTTCTACTCTCCCTTCTCTCTCATTTTCCTCATTCATCAACTCCTCGAAGTATTCTTTCCATCTAGCTAGCACACTGCTGGCACCAGTCAACATATTTCCATCTCTATCCTTGATCACCCTAACCTGCTGCACATCCTTCCCATCTCTATCCCTCTGTCTGGCCAGCCTGTATAGATCCTTTTCTCCTTCTTTAGTGTCCAACCTGCCATACATGTCATCATATGCCTCTTGTTTGGCCTTTGCCACCTCTACCTTTGCCCTGTGTCACATCTCAATGTATTCCTTTCGCCTCTCCTCGGTCCTCTCAGTGTCCCACTTCTTCTTAGCTAACCTTTTTCCTTGTATGATTTCCTGTACTGTGAGGTTCCACCACCAAGTCTCCTTCTCTCCTTTCCTGCCAGAAGATACACCAAGTACTCTCCTGCCTGCCTCTCTGATCACCTTGGCTGCAGTGGTCCAGTCTTCTGGAAGCTCCTCCCGTCCACGAGAGCCTGTCTCACCTCTTCACAAAAAACTGCACAACACTCATCGTGTCTCAGCTTCCACCACATGGTTCTCGTCTCTGCCTTTGTCTTCCCTATCTTCCTCCCCACCACCAGAGTCATCTTACACACCACCATCCTATGCTGTCTAGCCACACTCTCCCCTACCACTACCTTACAGTCGGTAACCTCCTTCAGATTACATCGTCTGCACAAGATGTAATCCACCTACTTGCTTCTACCTCCACTATTGTAAGTCACCCTATGTTCGTGCCTCTTCTGGAAAAAAGTGTTCACTACAGCCATTTGCATCCTTGTTGCAAAGTCTACCACCATCTGTCCCTCCAAGTTCTTTTCCTGGATGCCGTACTTACCCATCACTTCTTCATCACCCCTATTACCTTCACCAACATGTCCATTACAATCGGCACCAATTATGACTCTCTCTCTGTCTGGGATGCTCAGAACTACTTGGTCTAGCTCCTTCCAGAATTTCACCTCTAGGTCACATCCTACCTGTGGGGCATAGCCACTAATCGCATTACACATAAAACCCTCAATTTCAAGTTTCAGCCTCATCACTCGATCTGATACTCTTTTCACCTCCAAGACATTCTGAGCCAACTCTTCTTTTAAAATAACCCCGACTACATTTCTCTTCCCATCTACACCATGCTAAAATAATTTAAACCCTGCCCCTAAACTTCTAGCCTTACTGCCTTTCCACCTGGTATCCTGGACACACAATATATCAACCTTTCTCCTAATCATCATGTCAACCAACTCCTGAGATTTTCCTGTCATAGTCCCAACATTCAAAGTCCCCACATTCAGTTCTAGGCTCTGTGCTTTCCTCTTCTCTTTCTGCCAAAGAACCCGCTTTCCCCCTCTTCTTCTTCTTTGACTTCGACCCACAGTAGCTGAATTTCCAACGGCGCCCTGCAGGTTGACGGCGCCGGTGGCGGACATTGTTAACCCGGGCCACGACCGATCCGGTATGGAATTCTTTGGATGAACGCTCATATTTGTTTGGCAAAGTTATAAGGCGGATGCCCTTCCTGACGCAACCCTCTGCATTTATCCGGGCTTGGGACCAGCCTACAGTTTGCACTGACTTGTGCCCCCCATAGGGCTGCATTTTGAGAGTAAGATTACTGTAGGTAAATTGGGGTACAGTAATTTCTGCCCTTTCCATTACCCGACATGCCTCGAAGACTCACCACATCTCGTAACATCACAAGCGTTTAGTGTTTTTCCTAAATTGAGAGTTTTTGTTAACAGTTTTTGTTAACGCGGTCCCCGCTTCGCGGTCTTCCTTCTCTCCAAAAATCCGCAAATTACATCTTCGCGACCTTGTCTTCAAGTCATCGGTCTTTGCCTTTAAGGCAATGTTAGCATGCTAACATTGCTGTTAGCCTACTCTATGACCGCTTTTATTTCGTCTCACAAACTGCTTGTATGGTGGCCGACTGGTTAGAGCGTCTGCCTCACAGTTCTGAGGACCCGGGTTCAATCCCCAGCCACGCATGTGTGGAGTTTGCATGTTCTCCCTGTGGGTTTTCTCCGGGCACTCCGGTTTCCTCCCACATCCCAAAAACATGCATGGTAGGTGAATTGACAACTCTAAATTGCCCATAGGTTTGTATGTGAGTGCGAATGATTGTTTGTTTGTATATTTGCGGCTCAGAAAATGGATAGAAACTGCTTATATGTCTACGTATCTTCTCAGTCTGCATCTCTGCCTTTTTGGCAATCTTGGCCAGCAGTTCAGTTTTCATGGACTTAATTTCACACAATAAAGCTGCTTGTCCCAGGCTAGTTTCTGATGTTGATTTGTTAGCTTTCATGTTAGCAGCCTTCGGTGGCATAATTTTAGAGCGTCCAAAGCCGACGAGTTCAAATACAATTTAGCTGAATCCTTGCATTATTCACACTTGCACAGTTCCCTTATGAGTTTATGTCTTGACAAAATTTCCGGTCGATGTGGGGGAGCTCAGTAAAACGCGTCTACATCTTTTCGAGGCCCAACCAGAAGTCTTTAAGGAGAGTAATATGGTGACGAACAAGTGTTAGGGCAGCGGCCTAGCACCCTCTATTGACCAGCCACCACTGAGAAAGACTACTGATGTGACTATCCAAGAACCACAAACAAACGCAGTTGTATTGGAAAATTTTATATGTTCACAAACATTCACCAAACACTACTGCTCTTTGGAATAATGGTTAAATGGTACACAAAATTCATCCATCCATTCTCAATACCGCTTATCCTGTTCAGGGTCACGGGGCGCTGGAGCCTATCCCAGCTGACTTCAGGCAAAAGGCAGACTACACCGTGAACTGGTCACCAGTCAGTCACAGGGCACATATAGACACAGACAACCATTCACACTCACATTCACACCGTCACTGAGTGGGAACTGAACCCACACTGCCCACACAAAGTCAGGCAAACTGCACTACACCATCAGTGACTTCGTACACAAAAATAAACCCTTATTTTTCAAGGATTTGTTTGTGAGGAACGGTGATTGTCAGACCTGATGGATGATAGTGGTGATCTATTGACTTACAATCAATTTGGCTGCAAACACAATCTACAAAAATCTACTAAATGCACTTCCTCAACAATTTGTGTCCATGAATAGAAGTATAATCAATCTCTAAACGCCCCACCTTCAATTTAGGGGTTGTCGATCCCAGACAAAAAAATAAATAATTAATTTAATTAATTAATAATAAATTTCGGAAGGCAGTACATCACAAAATTCCCTAAAAAACAAAACAAAATGGCATGTATAGCTTCATCGCAAATTTGACAAGAATAAAGTAAATAAATTAAAACTATGGGCTTTCATTCAGGCGGCACGGTGTTTGACTGGTTAGTGCGTCTGCCTCACAGTTCTGAGGACCGGGGTTCAAACAACACTCCACACGCCCCCGCCTGTGTGGAGTTTGCATGTTCTCCTGTGCCTGTGTGGGTTTTCTCCGTGCACTCCGGTTTTCTCCCACATCCCAAAAAACATGCATGGTAGGTTAATTAACGACTCTAAATTGCCCGTGGGTGTGAATGTGAGTGCGAATGGTTGTTTGTCTGTATGTGCCCTGCGATTGGCTGGCGACCAGTTCAGGATGTACCCCGCCTCCTGCCCGATGATAGCTGGGATAGGCTCCAGCACGCCCGCGACCCAAGTGAGGAGAAGCGGCTCAGAAAATGGATGGACTTTCATTCATTCATTTTCTCTACCACTTATCCTCACCAGGGTGGCGGGCATGCTGGAGCCTATCCCAGGTAACTGTGGGCAAGAGGCGAGGTACACCCAGAACTGGTCCCCAGCCAATCGCAGGGCACATACTATGTAAACAAACAACCCATTCGCACTCATATTCACAACTACGGGCAATCAATCTTCAATCAACATACCATGCATGTTTTTGGCATGTGGGAGGAAGTACCTGGAGAAAACCCACGCAGACACGGGGAGAAGATGCAAACTCCACACAGGCAAGGCCGGATTTGAACCCGAGTCCTCAGAACTGTGAGGCAGATGTGCTAACCAGTCGCCTCCCGTGCCTCCTTGTGACAACAGTACTTGCTAATTCCAGGTCTTTTTGAAGCTCTCCACAGGTGGTCCTTGGCTCTTGGACAATTCTTCTGATTATTATTTCTTCTGTCTGCTAAACAGTCCAAGCTATGGACTTGAAAATCCTAATACCCCCAAAATGAAGCAAACACATAAAATTAAGAATGATATTTATCCATCTGGGCAGGACGGTGGGATATTTAATTGAAGTGAAATTTGCTGTGTTTCTTTTGTTAAAAAAAAATGCTCCTTAATATTGCGGTCTGTGTCTATATAATTCTAAATATTGTGTACAATCGGCTACTACTTTTTAAGATTCTCTTAAAAATGTCACACAGATCGAACATGAAAAAGAAAATTAGATGAAGTCACTTGCAATTTAACATCTCAAATTAACAAATTACCTGTAAATGACAGTTTTACCAAGCTTTTGCAAAATACTTAGCTCCCTTCATACTTGAAGTTTAAGGTTGTCTTCCCACTTCACTGACGTAAAAATCATCAGTTTATTTTTTTGAAAGGGGACAATGCAATTTCATAAAACACATGAAGTACACATGGTTAAAAAAGCCAGAATTAGCCAGAAGGCTAGTTTTCATCTGTAGTCCCCTGGCCATGATGTAAAAAAGCAGTAAAATACATCTACAAGACAATATAATACAGGATACATAATCAAACTATACTATTAAGAGAGAATAAAACCATAATTTTTTGATCATAACAAAAAGACAACATAACATACTTGTCTTTTAGTGTTGGCAGCTATAGGTGTTAACTAGCCACATTTTCAGTTTTTTTGTGAAGGCCTTGTATGTTGTAAGCAGTTTAACCTCCTCAGGTACTGAGTTCCACTCACCAGCGCTCCTCACTGACCAGGCTGACTTACTGAAAGTGCTCCTGCGCAGAGGAATGAGACAGTCACCTCTGACAGAGCCTCGAGTGACACGCTCAGAGCTGTTTCTTTGGCTGATGAACTCAGCCAGAGGAGCTGGGGCCAAATCATGCAGTACTTTATAAATCAAATTTAAATCTGCAAATATGTGAAGACGGTCCCAGTTTAAAAGACTGTATTTTTTTAAAATTGCACAGTGATGATAGTGCCTTGGTTTTTTATCCATCACTTTAATTACTTGTTTGTACAAAACTTCCAATGGTTTTTTTGCATTCTGACCAGCCTGGGACCAACTGGTTATGCAATAGTTAAAGTGACTAAGAATCATCGAATGCAGGTAAATTTTTGCAGCTTCAGTTGACATTTCATTCCGAATTGCACGAAAATTTGCGAGGTTTAATTTGATATTTTTACACAATTTGTCAATATGGGCTTTAAAGGAAAGCTGTGAATCTATTATTAACCCAAGATATTTGTATTGGCTGACAATTTGCATTTTTTCTCCATTAACAAGTATGTCGGGGTCAGGTGATACTCTATTTGTTTTAGTGAAATACATGCCTACAGTTTTAGAAACGTTTAGCTGTAGACAGCACTCCTGCAACCAAGTTGTGACACAGGACATTGTATTAGTGAGTTTAGCAGCAACAGTATCTTTGGAGCGACCATGAACAAAGAAAACTGTGTCGTCTGCATACATTACCCACTCTGCTTCAGAGCAAACAGTGGGCAAATCGTTGATATAAAGACTAAATAAAAGGGGGCCCAATATTGATCCCTGAGGGACTCCAGAGGTTAGCTTAAGAGACTCTGATCTGCAGTTGTTAACTGATACAGATTGTAATTTGTAATACAGATCATAATTTCATTGGTAACTGGAGGCCCATTTCTTATTGAATAATGATTACAAAGTTTTGCTTCCATAATTTCTAAAAAGAATAAAAATCTGTGCCAGATCCAGTTATTGATTACGTTCAATCAAGGATATTTCAACAATATCAGGCTTGTTTTGGATCCTATTGAGTATTCATTCCTCTGCTCTGATCAGAGTTACCTTTTATTTCTGGACTTCCAGAAGGCCTTTGATAAGGTGGAACACAACTTCATATTTTGCTTTGTGGATAAATTTGGATTTGGTGATTTTTTTCTCTAAAACTGTTAAAACTATGTACATCAAGGGTAATAGGTCTACCAAATTGAAAAATGATACCTCACAGAGATTTGACTCTGTCTGTAATATACCAATTTAAGAAAAGGTTGCCTATCTAGGGATTACCATAATGAAGAATGAGGTAAGTGAGATGTAATGATAATTTGGATCCATTTGTTAATAAGACAAAGAAAAAACAATCAATGATATCTTCCTTTAAAAGGCCGCATGTTGCTAACGAAGGCGCAGGGGTTATCCAGGATTACATACTGTATGCAGCAATCTCTGTTTGTAATGAGAAAACTTGTAATACTATTGACAAGCTGCTTTTTAATTTTTTTTGTGGAGAAATAAGACTCATTATGGGAAAATATCTGTTGTAATGAATACATACCTGTGAGGATGTAGCATCCAAGCTCCAAGTGCTTTATTGAGCGAGACTGTCATATCAAGGATGAAATTAAAGAAAACAAACAAATAAATATGAATAAATACATTCCTGTGTAACTATAAACCTTTTCACATGTAAATAAATTACAGACTATAAGCATCTTTATAGTCAAGTACAATTTTAACCTTTTGAAAGTTACATATAAACACGAAACGAAGCGGTAATTAGTTATCATAAGGTCTACCAAGTTCACATTTTGATCAGACGTATCCATCAATCCATCCATTTTCTGTACCACTTATCCTCACTAGGGTCGCGGGGCGTGCTGGAGCCTATCCCAGCTTCCTTTGGGTGAGAGGTGGGGTAGACCCTGAACTGGTCAACAGCCAATCGCAGCAGACGTATCAAAGTACATAATAAATACCGCTAAATAACCTTATAGAACAAATACAGCACTTACAGATAATGCTTTAGAAGGTGCAAACAACACAAAGCTTCTAACAGGTGGTGAGCACAATGTATAGTATTATGCAGCTTTCAACATAAAAGTGACTGCTAGACAGAGTTCTAAAATGGGCATCGAACTCTGTCCTGTCAAAGTGAATATCAAATAAAAGCATGGACAAAGTGAACCTTACAAAATGAGGGGGAGAATATTCACCGCCGTACTTTAACTATCTGATGACCAATAAAGTTTTTTTCAATCTTGTCAGTGAAAAAACATGTCGTCGGTGTGGGACTAACAACAAACAAAGACAAACAACACCTAAGTTATTTGCAGTTTGTGCACAACTGAAGTACGTCGTGGGGAACGTCATCTAAATGCTTCAATACAACAAATTTGATCGGGCACCTGAAGAATGTACACAAGGAGGAGAATGCCGCATTCAACAAATGCAGCATGGGAATAAATAAAGGAATAGCCAGAAGGGAGGCAAACTCTCATATAGTGACAGTGAGAAAGTTAGACTAAGCATGTCATTAACAGTATTTCTTAAAGTAATTTAATTGCAATAAAGTAATTTAAATTACAGACATGCAAACACCAAAGGCATGAAAAAGGTGACCAAAAAAAAAAACATTGTCGGGGGGGATCTGGGGCCCCCACAGTAATTTTTTTAATTTTAACATGAATTAAGCAATCTGGAAGACTCTGAAGAATACAATAAGGCAAAATAAACACATTTTCTTTACACATAAAAACATTTATTTAGACTGCTTAAGTACATGTTGATGTACAAATTTAAGATTAAAATTATATTTGCCTCATTTCTTTGCTTTTTTGTTCTGGGCTCCAAGTTGAGCCAGGCCCATCTCCACCTGCACCCGTTGCCTGCTTCAAGCTCTGCCACATGAATAGCATCCTCTTCTTTAAGCATGCTCATTCTGAAAAAGAACTGACAAAAATCATTGTCTGTTTCACTTAATTTTTCACTATTACCAACTTTAAAGGCCAATCCCAAATGCATCTTCCAGGAAAATATTTTTCACAATTTTTTTTTTTATTGGCCATTTCTGAATTTCGAAGTTAGTTCATTCTGTGTTGTGACATAATCCCTAACATCACTCCGTTGCTTAATACATTTAACAAGAACATCTGTAAATGATGCCCTGCGACTGACTGGCAACCAGTCCAGGGTGTAGTCCGCCTTGCGGCCGAAGTCAGCTGGGATAGGCTCCGGCGCCCCTCGACCATAACCAGGATAAGCGGTGTTGAAAATGGATGGATGGATGGATCTGTAAATGATTTACTTTTCTCATCTTGTTTATAATTGGTGCTTTGTCTTGTCTCACTGCCCTCGAGAAACTTTGTTCTACATGAATGAGTATAGCGACTGCTCTGTGCAGGGAGCTCGAAGAAGCAAATCTTTCAGATCTCTTGGGGTTAAGCAACTTGTCTCTTGTACTAGTGGTAAAGCTTGTCACTTGAGGCTGGATTTCTACATCGGAGTCGGGGTCGATCAGCTCAAATTAACTTTCTTGCACACGGGTTTCTGTCTGGTTGTGAAGGAATCCTGGTCCTGTAAACCAGTTGTAAACTCCACACAGGCGGGGCCAGGGATTGAACCCGGGTCCTCAGAACTGTGAGGCCGACGCTCTAACCAGTCGTCCACCGTGCCGACTAAACTGTTCATTTTTGAGAGAACTCCATGATGTGTGAATGATTTTGTCAGGTTTAAACAACCTAGAACATTTAAAAAACAATAAACAAGGAAGCAAGACAAGAGACTGGTTCTTTTACTCGCGAGGAGAACGGACAGAGTTGTACGCAGTTACAACCTCCTACCGCTCTGAGCACACTCTTGCCAATCCCTCTCTTTTTATTTCCTTAGGTTGGTTCCTAATTACACAGACGTTGCTGCTGCTATCTTGAGATAAGGGCACACACAGTAGCAACGTGAAACAATCATAGATATCACTCATTGTGCAGATGATAATGCAGATGTGTTCTTCATCAGCGCTGATTGTTTCAACCTTCGACCGCAAAATGTTCCAGCCGCTATCTTTTGATGACGACACAGTTCTCTTCACAGACAACTTCAACTTTCATGATACAATCAACTTTATACTGCTGAATGAATGCTTTGCAATAGGATTAGAGTAAACATGAGATAATTTATGTACATTTATTCTAAAATTTCCCTCCTGTTTATGACATATTTACTCAAATTCTCACATCACCTTACATCAGTCACTTCAGTTAGATTTTCGACTGTATGATCATTTTTATGAAAACAAATACATTTACACTCAGAGGCAATGTTAATCTTTATTCATAGTCACCTGGATCTAGAAAGAAATCAGGCAGGTCATAATGCACGTCATTATCATCATCACTGTCATTATCATCATCACTGTCATTATCTTCAGGGTCAGGACCAAGTAAAGGATACATTTGAGCCATTCGGTTCTCCATGGGTGAGATTGCTGTTGTTATCAATCTATTAATGAGAGAACGCAGACAAGGAATACAACAACATCCACACAAGGTCAAAATTGCTGCAAAAACAGCGATTGATACCAAAATTGAGGACACCACGGCTTTGTATTTTCCAAAGGCATTCATCCAGGAGTCCCACATGGAGGTGTCAACACCAGAGTGTTCCTTCATCTTACCATTAAGGGTTCGGAGTCCCTCTTTGGCCTCAGTGAGACTGCCATCCGTAGCTGTGTTGTTGGGAATGAATGTGCAGCATTGTTCTCCTGAACATACCACATAGTCCTCCTCTCTCAGCCAACAACATGTCAACAGCTATCCTGTTTTGGAATGCCATAAGTGATGTGGCTGATAGCTGTTCATGTATAGCTTCAAACCCACTCTGTGTCCAATTGCCCAATGTTTGCACGTTGTAATGGATGTAGTTGATTCTGTCTACGTTTTTGTTGGTTGTAAACCACCAACAGATCGAGGACTCAAATCCTGCAGCTATTTGATCTACTAATTTGTACTCACTTGGAACACCACGGAGAACACCAACAGCATCAATGTATGTTGGATCATTTTGGCCCTGCCAGTCTGCTGCTCTTTTCTGACGTCGCCAATGTTCTGGCATGACAGTGGATAACCTCGCTGTTAATTCTTGTACAGACATGGGAAGTGCCGATACCGGTAACAACAAAGCACTAGAGCACAAAGACCTGTTACATTCTTTGGCAATTTATCAAATAGTCTAGCATCTCCACACCACCACCAGCAATGCTGTCCAGCTGGGAAAGGGGGCGCAACTGTTAATATTTGTCATGAGTTACTGAGAGAGACTCTTCAACCTGATGACTGCATCTATATGAATGATGTTTCTCATGACAGAAAGAGAGCCAATGAAAGGACTTTGTGGTGGAGACGGTGAAAGCTGGAAGGAAAGAAAAAAGAGGAGCTGAATGGTCCTGTGTCTCAACGTTTACCAAGTGGATTGGAATAATGTGATGAAAGTCTGTTTCAGTGGGGGACAAAGTGGACACGACTAGAAGCCATCAAGGATGCTGTGTGGCTGAGGTCGGAGTCGGTCGGTGCTCAGTGGCTCATCGGAAAATGGTGGGGACACACTTGAGGTAATTGGTATTAAGCAGGTCACCTGCCCTTGAAGAGAAATAAATGGTAAAGGCTATACAGTACATATATTTAGGAGTTTTCAGTATAAGGATGGTTAAGTTTTACTTAGAGTCAGAGTCTCCCTAGTCAGCGGGGTTGGTAGAGTCACTAGATAGGATTGTGGGAGAAATTACGGCAAGAAATATTTTTGCCATTATGGGAGTATGAGGTCATGCAGTCCCCAGATGGGCTTCTACTTCCATCCATCCATCCATCCATCTTCTACCGCTTATCCGAGGTCAGGTCGCGGGGGCATTAACTTTAGCAGGGACGCCCAGACTTCCCTTTCCCCAGCCACTTCATTCATCTCTTCCGGGGGGATCCCGAGGTGTTCCCAGGCCAGCCGAAGGATGTAGTCTCTCCAGTGTGTCCTGGGGTCTCTTCCCGGTGGGACGAGCCCGGAACACCTCACCAGGGAGGCGTCCGGGAGGCATCCGAATCAGATGCCCCAGCCACCTCATCTGGCTCCTCTCGATGTGAAGGAGCAACGGCTCTACTCTGAGATCCTCCCGGATGACCGAGCTTCTCACCCTATCTCTAAGGGAGCGCCCGGACACCCTGCGGAGAAAACCCATTTCGGCCGCTTGTATCCGGGATCTCGTTCTTTCGGTCACGACCCACAGCTTGTGACCATAGGTGAGGGTAGGAACGTAGATGGACCGGTAAATCGAGAGCTTCGCCTTTCGGCTTAGCTCCTTCTTTACCACAACATCTATCAATATTCTCTCTGGTCTTCTTCTAGTTCTCTTCTAGGTCTTCAGCTCCCTCCTCATCATCCTTCTACCAATATACTCACTCTCTCTCCTCTGGACATGTCCAAACCAAACCATCCAAGTCTGCTCTCTTTGTCTCCAAAACACCTCATGTGAGAGCCTGAACATGCAAAATATTTGTTGATCTGGTTATTTGCTGAAGTGCCCTATATGATAAGAAAATTAAGTCACCTGGTCATATTTTGACATCAGTCACATTTGATGATGAGGTTTTTCACTTGGACTCAATAGCTGTACTATATTTACTTCCCATCACTTTATTTTTTCAGAACAGATTTTTTTAACTACATAAGAGTAGATCACTGTTTTTTCAGTATGAATAAATATCAATGGTATGTTTAAAGCATCGGCATGTTTCAATCATAAAGAGAAAAGGTCTGCATGTAAACCTGATTACTCATTAAGATTAAAAATATGACTTCTGAAAACAAAAGATCGTATTTACCCCGATCCTGATAGTAAAGTGTATGCATGTGTATGGTGTGTGTGTGTCAGTTTATAGCACTTTTAGGGGTTAAGACTTGGTTTCTTAGTCTCAGTGGGTTTTTTTCTCTTCCATTTAAACACATCCTTAACTTATAGCGCTAAAAGCTACATGCAAAATATACATAAAACAACTTGTTCCTACACATTTCAACGTTTTAAAAAAGAAAACGAGACACACACACACATAGGTTTTGTACTGGGTGGTGATGATGTCTAAAAAAATGAAACTATACTTTAAACTTTGGAGTGTATCTTCACTAGATATATAAAACTGACATGTTTATGGTTTAGAAGGCTGGACTAACCCATTATACCTGGAAATGTTTTTTGATAAGAGCCTTGAAAACGACAACATGTTTGGGCATGTTCACTGAAAGGTTGTTTTTTTTCCAGACTGATGGAATGCTGAGCGTTTTGCACAACTCTGTGGTCAGAGAAAACACATTTTCTTGGCTAAATACTCATTTTCTTCAGATCTTCTAACATCTCAGACACCCTATGTCACCTGTTGAACCCACGTTAGTGTCCCATTCTCTACATGTGCGGGGTTGTGACCTCTGGACATGACCCTCAAACATCTCAGACACCCGATGTCACATGCACAAGTCACGTGATGACCTTATTCTTTGGAGCTGCCTTGCCAAAAGCCGTGGGGCGGGGCCGCAAAGGACCATATTCACAGGTATGACCACAAATGACCTTTTTTGGTGCCCATATGACACCCAATGATTTCCTTTGTTCCTACAGGACCCCCAACATGATGTCATACGACAAAAATGCCAGGAAACATGATCTCACTTTGTTTTCACCAGATGTGACGTCATTTTGTTTTTACCGGAGGTGATGTCATTGGGAACAGATGGCCCGAGAGGTGACGTCATTTTATTTTTACCGGATGTGACGTCATTGGGGACAGGTGGCCCGGAAGGTGACGTCATTGTGCACGTGCGCTGGCATGCTGCCAGCTTGTGACATCATAGGCAATAAATCATTTTAACTAGATCCCTATATTCTACATCTCTCTATTACAAATACCATACATACAACATTTACGCATGAACCTTTATCTCACAGGGCTGAGTGTATTGACAGCCACACACGCGCTGTCCCATTCGCTTCTCTTTCGTGTGTCGTTAACGCTGGAGGACAGCATGCCAAAGAGGATTTTCTTGGCCACCTCAACTTCATTGAGCAACTTCACATTCAGAAAAAACATGTTTCTTCATTCCCTTGCTCATTTTCCTTTTTTTCTGATCATACAGAGATCGGTATCTCAGGTGCAGGGTTCATTTAAATATGATTTGCATATTAAAATATAGGCGTGGACAGGGAGGACTCGGCTACTCCAACATGTGCGCTCATTTCCACGTTGATTGGGATGGATGAAGGAAATGTGCTTGGATTCATGCGTACGCACAGATCCATACATCAGGGGCCTCATCTACAAAGACTTGCTTGGATTTCCTACTAAAACATGGCTACGCTCAAATCCACAAAACGTCGTACGCATAAAAATATCCAGATGTATGAATCTGTGCGTACGCATGAATCCAAGCACATTTCCTTCGTACATCCCAATCAACGTGGAAATGAGCGCACATGTTGGAGTAACCGACTCCTCCCTGTCCACGACCATATTTAAATATGCAAATCATATCTAAATGAACCCTGCACCCAAGATCCCGATCTCTGAATGATCAGAAAAAAAGGAAAATGAGCAAGGTAATGAAGAAAAAATGTTATGACTGTGAAGTTGCTCAATAAAGTGGAGGCGCGCACAAAAATCCTCTTTTGGCCACGCTATCGTCCAGCGTTAACTACACGCGAAAGAGGAGCGAATGGGACAGCGCGTCTGCGGCTGACAATGCTGTGGGGTTGGACAGCTGCCCACCGCCAAAGTGTGGACAAAACAGGTGGAAGAACCAGCGCGGAGGGCCTCACCCAGTTCGAGAGAGGCGTTGCAATCATGGGTGATGCTGCTCTCTCAGGGATGCTGGGATCACATGTGGCTGACTCTGATCACCCAACAAAGTTAATACCATGTATTTTTATAACTCACAACAAATGTGTTCATACAGTAACCTCCACTCAGCCCTGTGAGATAAAGGTTCATGCGTAAATGTTGTATGTATGGTATTTGTAAAAAATCTTTTGAATTCAAATAGAAGCACATCAGCATATCAAAGAGGATACCAAAAACTTTTGACTCCTTTTTGATTACTCAATTTATTATTTTAATACACAGGGAGGACACACACACTGAAAAAAAAATTATGTTTTTTTTTTTTAGGAGAAGAGGGCTAAATTATGTCAATTTAAACACATTTTAATCATGTGCAACCGATGTACATGTTCAAATGAAGTAAATTCAAAGGACTTTTTTTCAGTGCATGTGCTGGAGTCACAAAGCGATTGTGAGGGCAATAGGCGGCATGAATGATCGCCTTGATCAATTAGTAGGTGTCCTAACAAATATCAGTGGTTGATTTAATACACTGGTTAACAAATAAATTCTCAGTCCTTACCTCAATTGCATTGTTGAAATCAAATGTTGCCGGGCATGAATTGTTCATCAGTGCTAATAAATCTGGTGTGCAGATTTATGAGAACAGTTTCTCAGCATCGCCTCTAAGTGTCGCCAAAGCACCAAAAGCTGCAGAAACGTGCATTCGCCAGCCATGCAGTTGGCGTGAGGCACCGCACATTTCCACGGTCATGTCACTCTTGATACATCTGACCTTTGCGGTGAAAAAGAACGGACGCCACGTTTTTGTCCGTACGCACCTTTTGTCCATGAAGCCTCTGGTGAGGATAAGCGGTTCAGAAAATGGATGGATGGATCCTTCTAGCTCCTCTCTCGTATGATCTTATGTATTAATGTCTATGTTGTCTATCTGTTTTTGTTTGTAAATTAAATATGATCAATAAAGCTTCTGAAAAATAAATAAATATGCCGGCTCGAGAACAATTTCCCGGTCGCCTTCGAAGCATCGAGAATAGACCAAGGAACATAGATACGCCAACGCGATGTAGCATCCCGGCTATAACCGACATGCCTACGTGGCGGCCATGTTAGGGAGGTCGTCGTTCCCATAGAAGTAACAAAACATGGACACTGAAATCAAGTCGTAACTTCCTCATTTCTCATCCTATTTTCATGGCGGTTACTGTTTCGTCAACAATTAAGCGTATACTACCAATGCACAAGATTAGAAAAAAAGAAATCAACACAAAAACACTTTTACATGTGAAAGGGCCTCCCAATTGGGCGAGTCGTATCAACCTGTACATATCTGTGCCTACGAACATAGAAACGTTGCTATTAAGAGAAATGATAAGAGCGACGAGATAATCCCCTTGCGTGGACGTGGACCAACTGGCTGTGTTTACGTTTTGATTCACAGCACGTGGACCAATCACGGTGCGTAGACATCGAGGGTTGGGTCTAAATTCAGGCTCGTCGGCCTTCGTCAATTCTATCATGTTACTTGTCGGATGCTAAGACCTGTTCTTCCAAAATAAGACTATAAATTGTTCCCCCCAGCCACCCCCACCCCACCCCCCCACACTTCCCCTCGCCAACAAAGGAAATGAAACGCTTTCCCTGGAGAACCGTGGTTATTATTATTATTATTATTATTATTATTATTATTATTATTATTAGTAGTAGTAGTAGTAGTACTATGAGTATTATATGTAATGCAATTACATGTCTTACTTCCACTACATATGGTGATCATAACCGGAAATAGTATTTTCTTATGCTATAGCTTGACCTATAAATAATAACGTTTTCTGTTTTTTTTCTGTCCGGGTCAGCAACGACTGAGTGGATCCAATGAGGTGACGCCGCGTTCCGGGCCCGACCGAAGAACTCAAAGCCGGTGATAAACTGGCCTGTAACAACCCACGAAGGCATTTTACTCCAAATTGGCTCAAAGTGGTTGTTTCATCGCAGAAGAAACACGAAAGGACGCATTGTATACATTGAAGAAAGGTAACTTAACGCCAACGTTACGGTCATGCGGTTCTGTCTATACACGACTGCAAGCTAACAGAATGTTGCCATTTTTTAGTACTACAAACAGTTTTCATGCAGCCTTCTTAATTTATCTTTTGTACGGTATTAATTGGAAGAGTAAAGGTGTAACACAGTAAGTCATGCATCGGCACACCGTCAGGTAATCGAGTAATTGACAAGTGTATCTACTGGTATCCAGGCTACTAAATTTGTAGACATTAAAAGCCAAAGCCATCCCCTAAATGCTAAGTTTACGTCCTGGTATCCAGACTGCTACATTTGTAGACATTAAAGTAAAAGCCAACTCAAAAGGCCGATAACGTCGGGGTTTCTTTTGTCGAGTGTTATTTCATTATGATACTTCTTCCCTGGGCAAAACGATGCTCCTTAAGTGGCGGATTGAGCTTTACATGGGTCATTTACATCTAATTTGCTCAATAACAGTAAAGAGATGGCCCACAGCGTTTCCCTTTTGAAAATCAATGAGTTTCTGAGGGAAAAAAAACCCAAATGCTAAATACTAAGTACTAAATATTCAATGCTCTTTAATGTCAAAATGTCTTTGTGTCCCAAATGAAGTTTAATGATTTGCAACATGTTTTGTGAAGATGCTAATTAGATTTTGGGATATATAGGATTTTTTTTCCTATTCCTAATATGCCTTTTCCGTGAAAACTTAACACATGCATCTTTAGTGTCTTCAGAGTTCATTTTTTGGGGTTCTTTTACAAACAGGCCTTCTTTGTCACTCAAGCTGTCTTTACCGTTAATGCCACTTGCAATACACCAGAGGGATCTGTGAGCTGAAGTGCCAGGATGAGGAAGCCAGTTTGCATTCACACAATAGCAGACAGCTGTAAATATGTAATATGACTGAATATGTATGAATTTGTGAAACCATCAGAACTATTGCATGTCTTTAATGTTAATAATGTTGTACTACCCCAATTCCAATGAAGTTGGGACGTTGTGTTAAACATAAATAAAAACAGAATACAATGATTTGCAAATCATGTTCAACCTATATTTAATTGAATACAAAGACATGATATTTAATGTTCAAACTGATAAACCTTATTATTTTTAGCAAATAATCATTAACTTTGAATTTTATGGCTGCAACCAAAAAGCTGGGACAGGTGGCAAAAAAGTCTGCGAAAGTTGAGGAATGCTCATCAAAAACCTGTTTGGAACATCCCACAGGTGAACAGGCTAATTGGGAACAGGTGGGTGCCATGATTGGGTATAAAAGGAGCTTCACTGAATTGCTCAGTCATTCACAAGCAAAGATGGTTGCGAGATTCACCTCTTTGTGAACAAGTGCGTGAGAAAATAGTCGAACAGTTTAAGGACAATGTTCCTCAACGTACAGTTTAGGGATTTCATCTACGGTCCATAATATCATCAAACGGTTCAGAGAATCTGGAGAAATCACTGCATGTAAGCGGCAAGGCCGAAAACCAACATTTGAATGCCCGTGACCTTCGAGCCCTCAGGCGGCACTGCATCAAAAATCGACATCAATGTGTAAAGGATGTCACCACGTGCTCAGGAAAACTTCAGAAACCAATGTCAGTAAATACAGTTCGGCGCTACATCCGTAAGTGCAACTTGAAACTCTACTATGCAAAGCAAAAGCCATTTATCAACAAAACCCAGAAACGCCGCCGCCTTGTCTGGGACCGAGCTCATCGAAGATGGACTGATGCAAAGTGGAAAAGTGTTCTGTGGTCAGAGTGCATCCATCCATTTTCTGAGCCGCTTCTCCTCACTAGGGTCGCGGGTGTGCTGGAGCCTATCCCAGCTATCACATCTGTGAAGGCACCATTAATGCTGAAAGGTACATACAGGTTTTGGAGAAACATATGCTGCCATGCAAGCAATGTCTTTTTCATGGGCGCCCCTCCTTTTTCAGACAATGCCAAATCACATTCTGTATGTGTTACAACAGTGTGGCTTCGTAGTAAAAGAGTGCAGGTAGAAGACTGGCCTGCCTACAGTCCAGACCTGTCTCCCATTGAAAATGTATGGCGCATTATGAAGCGTAAAATACGACAACGGAGACCCCGGACTGTTGAACAGCTGAAGCTGTACATCAAGCAAGAATGGGAAAGGAATCCACCTACAAAGCTTCAACAATTGGTGTCCTCATTTCCCAAACATTTATTGAATGTTGTTAAAAGAAAAGGTGATGTAACACAGTGGTAAACATGACCCTGTCCCAGGTTTTTTTAGAATGTGTTGCAGCCATAAAATTCTAAGTTACTGATTATTTGCTAAAAACAAAGTTGATCAGTTTGAACATTAAATATCTATCATCAGCTATCATCGGGCAGGAGGCGGGGTGCACCCTGAACTGGTTGCCAGTCAATCGCAGTAGTTTCCAATAGACACTTAAAATGCAGTTGAGTCTGTCAGTTCCAGAAATGTCCGCTGTTGTTTACTGCCCTTGTGGCACAGTGCAGGCAGAGAAGGGGACTGACGTGTTTCCGGGTCACAGATACACAATATTGCTAGAACCAATTCCAAATAACTTGCCGCCCATGTTGAATGTGGTCCATTGACGTGGTGGCCATGTGATGGTTATATCTATTGTCTATTGTACATATAGCGGAGAGAGAGCAGCATGGTTGCGGCGTTAACTCTGAGGAGTTAAGTCTAGAACATGCTATTTTTGGTACAGCAACATTTTTAAAAAAACCCAAACATTTTTGTCAAGCCGTTCGCCTTTGGCAAGATATGTGGAACCACGGAGCACACTAATTCATCGCGGTTCATGAATGCGACTCTCTTATGACTACTATACGTCAACAAAGTCACCATGACCAAGCACACTAGCGTGGAAAGTTTGGATAAAATGTGAAACTTTCAAAACTTTTGTAGTTTTTTTTCATATTTACAAGAACTTCATACTGTACTGGGCGTTTTAGACCACGAAAAAACTTGCAAAACAATAATTTTGTACTGTGCAGTAATATGGGTACATATTTCCTAAAAACAGTGCTTCAATGTAACAGGCAATAGGCTATATCGGACAACCCCCCCCCCCCCCACCACCACCGCTATTAGTCTGTTCTGTCGAGGTTCCACTGTACATCCATGCAACATAAATTATATCCATACGTCCACTAGGGTTGCGAACGATAAACCGATGTGACTACATATCCGTTTGTAAAGGTGAGAGATATGACTGCATCGGTAGCAGACTCCGTTATCGATACAAAATCCGCCAGTAATCCTTAGATATGTCTGTTGCAGGGCTGCAGACTGGATATCGGGAGGCGAGGAATCTGTTGCCTGACGACAGATGTCATTAATGTTGCTACTTGGCGCTTTTTCTTGATTGGCAGTATATTGCCTGTTAAGACATTAATGACTATACTGCTGTGCCAAATTTTAATATTTTGTAGAAATGCAAATTTTTGGAGCAGAACCTGTTTTGTTTTATTTTTTTTTAATCCAAGATCTACATTACAATGTTCGTTCTTAAATTAGAATTAAAGTGAATTGTTTTTAAAAAGGATGTACTTGAATTATTATGCTCTAATATCAGTAGCATAATAAACATCGTTTGTCGTGATAGTTTTTGGGAAAATATATGGTGTTGCGTATATTGGTTTTGGACAAAAGGTAATTTATTTAAGGAATACATTTGTCGAAGGTGTACGCCTGCATTCACTTCCGGGTTAGTTCAAGTTACGTTTTAATGTCACAATCGAGCTATTTTTGGCACCACGTCTCTGTGTAAAATTCAGAAAACGTGACGAAAAACCTCTTATCAGTCTCATAAGCTCAAGGTTGCTACACTTGGGAAATAAGAGTTCTCGATTACAGAGGTTTCATTATTAAAGTCAAAGCACACACATAGCACAACAAGGAGTGGAATTTTATAGAATATTCAGTGACATCTACGAGCAATCTATAGGGAAACTCACAGCGGGGTCTAATTATAAAAAGGAAACGCCAATAATGGTGAAAGAAAAATAGGCGTACGAAAAGGGAAATAGGACATTGTGTGTTGCTGGGCTAAAAATGAAAATTTCAACGTTTAATGCGTTGTCAGTGCGAAAGAGCGCAAAATTGGGATTTGTGTGAAGCTAGTATTTTCCCCAAAATTATTAGGCACTAATCTCATACATCTTGGCAACAATTGTTGAGCTACTCATGACCGTAGATCAGCCTGTTTTTGGGGATGGTCTTTCTCCACACATCTCAGGAGGAAAACGAAGGAGGTTTGGTTGAAGAAGAAGATGCACAAAAAATAAAAAGGAAAAGCGGTGCGAAAAGGAAGTTGTTGTCCCGTCGGGGTGCGTTCGTAACTTTCCTGCCGATTGAACTTGTGGCGGGCCACGTTCTTACTCTCAACTATGTGCGTGACCGTTACGGAACGCAAGTAGTTGCTTACCGAGGCTCCGCCAACAGATCACGACTGGGCAAATGGATCGAAGCTGCATAGCCTAAAGCGCCGCCATCTTGGTACGGCGGTCGCTCGCACCCACGTAGTGGCACGAAAGGACAAAGGAAGGGGGCGGGAGTTGGCCGAAGCCATCGCATAGCTAGAGAAATTTTAGCCACGAAGAACAGCAGAGAAGCAGGACACGAGAGAGGGAAGAGGCGGGAGTCAAAAGCTAAATACCCAGGAGGTGTGTCTCAGAGACGGGGGAGACTGAAGAAGACCACGCCCATTGACTACAATTTAGCCATAAAAATGGTGTAAAAATCATATATTAAAATAAAATACTCAGAACTTTGTACTCTTACTCATAGATCAAGCACACAGAATGCTTGTTTAAACTTCAAAATTTTAAAAATACGTGAACGTACTTTTAAAACTTAAAAGTTTTAAAAGTACGTGAACATGCCTTAAACGAACGTCCGCTCTGTCCTAAGCACCGGTGACCACCAACAAACGTTTTTCCCCATTTTGTACTTATAATACAGTCGGCTCGCTCCACTCTTGTTCTCGTCGACACGGTAACGAGTGTATCCGGTCGCATTTGAGTTGACAAGATGAAACCCAATGATCGTAAAAAACGGGATGTGGTGGTATCGGAATAAAAGATTTTATTGCAGTAGTCTGACAGGGCAATCGTGAAAGAAAATTTGTATTGTAGTCTGATCCGGCCGGGCATTACATGTTGTCTGTCCCACACCGCCGACGTTTTTTAAAATAACTTCATTGGCTGTCAGATATTTACAGTACTACCTCAAAAGACACACGACAAGGCTAAAATAAACTAGCTTTTGGATTCAAATATATTGTGCGACGCGGAGTTAGATCGGATCAGCGAGTTATGACATTAAAGCCGATCAGCATAAAATGCTAAATATCGGCCGATACCGATCAGCCCGATCAAATCGGTGTAAAGTCTATTAATTACAGTAAATTAGCACACATTATTTCTGTCATGTTGTAATGTTTGTTTGACCTGACTGATTAGAATACACGATCTGACTAGAGCAGGGATTTCCAACCTTTATGGAGCCAAGGAGCATATTTTACAAATGAAAAATCTCACGCCACACTAACAAAGAAAAATGTCACAAAAAGTGGATACATTAATTACTGTATTTACTTGCAGCCATCTAATAGAAGACCATTAATTTGTTCTGTCTGTCACTATACCTCACTGGCATAAATAGAGGAACAAAGATTCATTTATTGTAAATATAATTTTTTGAGCAATTAAGTACACAAGTATATACAGTAAATTAACACGTCATTTAAATAGAGACATTCCTCCATCTTGTGGTCGGTTGTTTTTTTTAAACTCGCTGATCGGCCCCAAAAATCCTAAGCGTGTAAAGTCTACTAACGATACACCAATCTGTGCATTATAAAAAGTCTAGAAATTCCATCTTGGCTTCATTGGTCCAACTCTTTACTGTTTTTACCACAGACTTGGCACATTTAAGTTTGTACCTGTATGTTGGTAATTAGTGAATTAAATGGGGATAAAATGAGCCCAAAGCTGCACGGGGAATAGCACGGTACGAGTCCTTCAGTGTGGTATAGCACTGGTCAAGAATGTTTTCTGTGGTGGGAAAGTCGATGTGCTGCTTGTATTTAGTTTGTGGTTGAATTTTGCTTTATGTCCCCAAGAATAATGAGGAGTGAATCTTTGGTGCTTTATTCCCCAAGTTGGTTTCCTTGGTTAGCCAGCGTTTGCAGTCAGTGTTCGTCTCAGCCTGTGGGGGAATGTAAACACCAGTGAGTATGAATGCAGCAAACTCATGCGGCAAGTAGAATGACTTGCAGTTAAAAAAACAAAAAAAACAAAAAAACAAAAAAAAAAACAACTCAAAGTCTTGGCTGCAGTGTGTGACAGCAGTACACCATTTTTGGTTGCTATAAATGCATATTCCACCACCTTTTGTTCTCCCCGATAGCTCCGTGTCGTGGTCCGCTCAGTGTAGTTTGCAAGCCGGGCAGCAGTACGGTGCTGTCCGGAGGATTCATTCACAAAGCTAAGTCTCCATGAAGCAGCGGACAGCAGAATATGCATAGTCTTTACTGGTCTTTGTGAGGAGATGCTCATTCATTTTGTTGGGGAGACGTCACGTTTAATAGTCTCAAAATTACATGTGTGTGCGTGCGTGCGCATGTTGGGGGAGGCTATACTGCTAACTGAAGAGATTGCATGCTTAATTTCTCTTTCATTTCACTCCTAAAAACGTCATGTACAAAGGTTAGCTAGCATGTCTGTCGATCGATTGTGTGTCCTGTTCAGCTGTTAGGTCAAGCATAAAAGATTATCTGTATTCCTTTTATGCCGGAACAGTTTTACAGTGTCACAGTGGACTATTTAAGCTGGCACTATGGTTTCTTAGTATTTTAGTGGATATTTATTGAGAATGTCGAACACAACACAGTTTCTAGAGGGGAGTGAGAAAAGAAGACAACAAAAGACAAAGCACTAACTGTAAACAAGATGAGGAAAGTAAATCATTATATACCTAGAACAATGACACACTGGATATGAGTGTTGTATGGGGCAGTAGTTCTACACCCTGTGAGGGAAGGACAGGACAAGATAGGACAGGAGGGCAAGGATGCAGGATAAGGGTCGTGAACCTGGCTGTACAACTGAAGTGTGGTGGGAGTGGCTATGTAAATTGTCTATAGGACCAGAGTGTGAGTGAGGGGATACCCAAGTATTTGTCGCAATGAGTGAGTTGCCCCACACCCCGCGAATACAGTCAGTCCCAGGGGTCTGTGTCTGCGAACACATGCAAGTAAATTGACACCGTTTCCCATTCACAATGACTGACAGAAGTGTCTTGTCATTGCTGTGCCTGCACCACGAAGGCAGAGGACCCCACTCACTCAATCGAGAGGGGCCCAGGAGTCCACTCAAACAGCCCGGTGGACGGGACATGTCCCATGCCAAGGGACGAAGTGCGGTCCCCCGGCCCCACCGAGGCGTCCCGAAAACCGTCCGCAGGGACCCAATGCCACCCCCCCACCCATGAGTTTGTGTAATGCATTAAAATCCTGGGGGATAGGCAGGGCGCCTGGACCGAGAAATGGTCACAGCCCGCAGGGTACCACCCGCCTCCCTACGAGAAGAGGAGGAGACGACCGCAGAGGGACACAAGGAACAGAGAGGAGAAAGCAGCCCCGAGGAGCGATAGGGCGGCCCAATCTCCCACCCACCAGTAGCCAGAGCGGGGTACCAAGGCGGACACCAGCTGGCACCGCTCCACCACCTGCGGAACATGGGCGAGTGGACTGATGTACAGCTTCAGCTGTTCAACAGTTCGGTGTCTCCGTTGTCGTATTTTCGCTTCATAATGCGCCACACATTTTCAATGGGAGACAGGCCTGGATTGCAGGCAGGCCAGTCAAGTACCCACACTCTTTTACTATGATGCCACGCTGTTGTAACACGTGCAGAATGTTGTTTGGCATTGTCTTGCTGAAATAAGCAGGGGTGTCCATGAAAAAGACGTTGCTTGGATGGCAGCATATGTTTCTCCAAAACCTCTATGTACCTTTCAGCATAAATGGTGCTTCCACAGATGGCATTGGCACTAACACAGCCCCATACTATCACAGATGCTGGCTTTTGAACTTTGTGTCCATAACAGTCCGGATGATTCTTTTCCTCTTTGGCCCACACGACGTCCACAATTTCCAAAAACAATTTGAAATCTGGACTCGTCGGACCACAGAACACTTTTCCACTTTGCATCAGTCCATCTTAGATGAGCTCGGGCCCAGAGAAGCCAGCGACGTTTCTGGGTGTTGTTGATAGTAGAGTTTCAAGTTGCACTTACAGATGTAGCGCTGAACTGTATTTACTGACATTGGTTTTCTGAAGTGTTCCTGAGCCCATGTGGTGATATCCTTTACACATTGTCGGTTTTTGACGCAGTGCTGCCTGAGGGATCGAAGGTCACGGGCATTCAATGTTGGTTTTCGGCTTTGCTGCTTACATGTCGTGATTTCTGCAGCTTCTCTGAACTTTTTGATATTATGGACCGTAGATGATGAAATCCCTAAATTCCTTGCAATTGTACATTGAGTAACATTGTCCTTAAACTGTTTGACTATTTTCTCACACCCCATCTTTGCTTGTGAATGACTGAGCAATTCAGGGAAGCTCCTTTTATACCCAATCATGGCACCCACCTGTTCCCAATTAGCCTGTTCCCCTGTGGGAAGGTGTTTGATGAGCATTCCTCAACGCTCGCAGACTTTTGCCACCTGTGGCAGCTTTTTTGGAACGTGTTGCAGCCATAAAATTCAAAGTTAATGATTATTTGCTAAAAACGAAGTTGATCAGTTTGAACATTAAATATCTTGTCTTTGTAGTGTATTCAATTAAATATAGGTTGAACATGATTTGCAAATCATTGTATTCTGATTTAGTTCACACAATGTCCCAACTTCATTGGAATTGGGGTTGTAATAATAAAACACGCGCATAAGTCAAAAGTTTACTTGTACACCTATAATATAGTCTTGTTATTGTCAGATGGCACTCTACCCAGGCAAAGGAATCAAAAATCTCGATTAGATTGTTGAAGGGTGACCAGCTATCTGTGTATATATGTACCGTAATTTCTCATGTATCATACGCACACCCAAAGTTGACCTAAAATTCTGGAAAACCCTTCTACCTATGTATACTGCATTTTTACAATGTAAAATTTTGCTTTTACCCATATCAACAACACATGAAGTATGATTCTTATTTTTGTCAATTTTTTCAAAGAATTATTCTGAACTTAAGCACTTTATTTGAACACGTAATACTTTCATTTAATTTACTTGCTCTTGTTTTGAAATTCACAGCTCTACTTTTTAGTAAATGAGAAAAGACACAGTTGTGCTCATATGTTTGACTACCCAGGCAGAATTTGTAAGATTGGTACAATTCTCGAAAGAAAACATGAAGGGCCAGGCGAAACATTTTTTTTATTTTAAGGGGATTCAAATTAAACTGTCAAGCATTCCAGAAAAGCATTATCATTAAACAAAACATAACCATAAAGAAATTGATGGTTGTTGTTCAGTTATCAGTCATATTTATTTTAAAAAACCAAAAATAATAATACAATATAATAATTCTTACCTACCTACATTTTTTTAATGCGTCTCAAGAGTCAAGTTAACCTTGCTGGTTGCATTCCTTAACTGAAGAGCATTGAGGTTCGTATTATTGGGAAGCTTTTATTTTGAAGGTGGGTTTCGCCGCGAATTGGCGACTTGTTACCTTAATGCCTTGTATGAACAAAGTTAGGGGCGGCTGGCTTGATTGCTACTTTACGAGTGGAGGCTGGCTTGACCGGCGCTATATACCTACTGGGTGCGTGCCTTTAGCGTCCTCCTTCAGCCGCACCCTTCTCCCTTTATGTCCGCATGCTGTCCTCAGCCACGTCCGCTATTCATCTGTATAAGCAGCGTGTCGGCAGGAAATGCTCCCAGTCAGTCAAGCGGAGTGCTCATCAAACAACAACATTTATAGATTTTGGAACTCTGTGCACACACAAGGGGCGCCACATTATAAGGCGCCCCCTCCATTTTGGAGAAAATGTACGACTTCTAAGTGCGCCTTATGGTCGTGAAACTACGGTATACACAATCTCTGGAAAAGTGGAATCCTGCAGTTCAAAATATGTTTCTGTGTAAGCCAAGGTAAAGTGTGTTCTATGGAGCACTTTCTCCCATCTCCCAACTGCATCTCTGGAGCTCGGCCACAGTGATCTTTGGGTTTGTTCTTTACCTCTCTCACCAAGGCTCTTCTCCTCTGGTTGCTCAGTTTGGCTGGACGGCCAGATCTAGGAAGATCTGGTCGTCCCAAACTTCTTCCATTTAAAGATTATGGAGGCCGCTGTGCTCTTCGCAACCTTAAGTGCAGAAGAAATTATTTTATAACCATGGCCAGATCTGTGCCTTCCCACAATTCTGTCTGTGAGCTCTTCAGGCAGTTCCTTTGACCTCATGATTCTCATTTCCTCTGACATGCACTGTGAGTTGTAAGGTCTTTTTGAGACAGGTGTGTGGCTTTCCTCAAGTCCAATCAGTATAATCAAACACAGCTGGACTCCAATGAAGGTGTAGAACCATCTCAAGTATGATCAGAAGAAATGGACTGCACCCAAGTTTGAGTGTCACAGCAAAGGGTCTGAAATGCTTATGCCTGTGATTTTTTTTTTTTCAGTTTTTATTTTTTAATAAAACTGCAAAATTTTAAACAATTGGGGTGCTGTGTGTACATTGAGGGGAAAAATGAACTTAAATGATTTTAACAAATGGCTGCAATATAACAGCGACATATTTAAGGGGGTCTGAATACTTTCCGTACCCGCTGTATATTGATCCCAGTGAAACTCCACATTACATGTATTGGATCTGATCTGGTTAGGGTCAGTAAAAAACTTGAATATGATGTTTCCATATATCGTCATTTCAGATCATCATGGTTGAGACAAAGCTTCCATTGGCTGCTGTCTTCTGCCTGGTTCTAGCAATGTTCCCTTCTCACACAGGTATGAGCACATACACATTTTTCTTGTTCTGTATTTACAGCAGTACAGCAGAACATGTGGGGAAATGTAAATGCAATTAGTAATGGAATCATTTGTGGTATATTTTTGCAGGTGCTGTGGCTGTCATGTCGATAGATGTCGGGAGTGAATGGATGAAGATGGCAATCGTTAAACCTGGTGTGCCAATGGAAATTGTTCTCAACAAGTGGGTAGCAATAAGCTTCAACACAGGACAAAGCATGCATATCTGGTATCACGACTGTAATTCAGTGGTTGGATGTTATGTCATTGCATTAATGATCACTTCTGGTTTAATTTTAGAGAGTCGAGGAGGAAAACACCTGCGGTTGTATGTCTCAAGGAAAATGAGAGGCTTTTCGGTGACAATGCTTTGGGAGTGGTATGACGTACTCAATTGTAACTTTTTTTTTTTTGTGGATTTCCATCTATAATCAACTTTATACGGTTAATTACGTTGTTTCACCTTATGCATGCCATCTTATGTCATTCATGGTTGCATTTTCAGTCTGTGAAGAACCCTAAAACTGTCTACCGACACCTGCGAAATCTCATGGGAAAGAAACACAACAACCTACAAGTAGCGCTTTACCGGAAACAGTTTCCTGAGCACCAACTGCAAGTTAACCCAGTTCGAGACACCGTTTACTTCAAAGATTCAGAGTAAGATTTTGTCTCTGTCTGTCTGTTTGTCTCCATGACAAGTGGCTGCCATGTTGGTGGAATTTTGTGGGAAAAAAAACAACAACGAATTAGCACTTCAAACACCTATAAAATCCTCCATAAATAAATGACAAAACAATACACTAAAGTACATGAGTTATTCGACTGCCCACACTGTTCTTCTCAGGAATAGCCTTCTATTTGCAATATTTAAGGCATGTTTGTTAAGGCAAGTTATGCAGTTAAAACATTACAGTAATTTTTAGGGGGTCGACTTGGAGAACACCTTGGAATTTCTGCCTGTATAAGCTTATTTGTGGATAGTTATAGCTGAAACTTGTCAGTTAATGGAAGAAGCGCTTTAGTAGCAGATGAAAGGTAAAGATCGAGTTTCGCAGACTATTGTTTTGGAAAATTGGGCATTTCTGGGTGAGTACTCACATTCTGGTGCAGTTGAGAGTATTTCTTAAACACCATGGCAACTGTTAATATAAAAATGTTGTGCATCATTAACAATTTTGTGCTGTAGTTGAAGGGAGAAATGAGTGAAAACAAAAGCAGACATAAGTTATGACACATAAGTAGTCACCTGTATATTCACTCACTCACTTAAATAAATGTTCCCTTAAGTTATCGGAGTGATTAATTTACTTGCTGTATCTTAGAAATATGTTTGACTCTCGTACAAACAAATCACTAAAACCAGAAAATAATACATGCCGTCGAGTTCACCTCCTCCTCACTGTCCCTAACGAAGTGGCCACTTCACCCACGAAAGTAAGTCACCACAAAAGAAGGAAATCAACGAGAATATTTTGCTGATGTAGTTTTGCTTTTCTAACGTACATCATTACGTAGAAACGAGTGAAAATACGAGGTGACACACATGCCAATACCTATATATTCCATTTCTACACCCTAGGACCAAGTTAAAATAAAATAAAAGAAAACATGGCTTACCTTAAGTTATCTGTCGATGTTGATTTCCTCATCCACGAACAAAGAGAAAACCTTATTTTAAATATGGGATACGATATACGAGCTGGAGTTTGGTATTGAACATTAATAGCCACAAACTAGACCAGTGGTCACCAACATGGGGTGTGCGGGCAGCCAAGGAACACATGAGTACCCCGTGTGCCTGTTCTAAAAATAGCTCACCAGTGATGGGACATTGTGGTGGAGTGAGAGAACTTTTTTTTTTTTTTTTTTTTTTTTTTTAAATTGGTATCAAAGCAACATTTGTAATATTTGCTTTGCAGTTTAAAAAATCCACTGCACAACTGAGCTGTGTCTGTATTATGATGATGGTTGATTATTTTTTTCTTAATTATGGGTGACTTCTCATCGTCGTTGACTAATTAAATTAAATGAATGGGACTTATGTCCACTCAACACCTAATGTGTTCTATCGGGACCGTACACCTACCCTCCCTATGGTCACGAGCTGTGGGTCCAGTGTACAAGCGGCCGAAATGAGTTTCCTCCGCAGGGTGTCCGGGCTCTCCCTTAGAGGTAGGGTGAGAAGCTCAGTCATCCGGGAGGATCTCAGAGTAGAGCTGCTGCTCCTTCACATCGAGAGGAGCCAGATGAGGTGGCTGGGGCATCTGATTCGGATGCCTCCCTGGGCGCGTCCCACCGGGAGGAGACCACGGGGACGACCCAGGACACGCTGGAGAGACTACATCCTTCGGCTGGCCTGGGAACGCCTCGGGATCCCCCCGGAAGAGCTGGATGAAGTGGCTGGGGAGAGGGAAGTCTGGGCGTCCCTGCTAAAGCTACTGCCCCCGCGACCCGACCTCGGATAAGCGGTAGAAAATGGATGGATGGATGGATGGATGGGACAGTACAAATGATTACTTTTTTAAAAATTAAACTGTGTAAACGTGACAGAAGACAATCTAAAGGAAAACAATGTTTTAAAAGAAAAGATCAATAGTCACTATTATGGACAGTTTACGTGCTTAAAAGGGAGTAGTAGAAGTAAGAAACTTATTTATCCCTTCATAGATCTTTTTACACCTGAGACTGAGTTCCAGGATGCATGTGTCTGGAAACAATGAGTTTCTTACTTATCTTAACTTATCATCATGGAGTACAGATAAAGTAATCCTCTACTATATGACGGTTGTTGCTTCGCGGTCCCGCTATATTGCAGATTTTTATTTCTACAATTTGTACAATATTTTTGTGTTATGCCTCGATCAGACGACAGGATTTTAGGTCAGATTACTGTCGCAGCCGATCTCCCAGATCGGGCCAGACATATTTTGTCGGGAACGACAAACTTCTAGTGTGACAATCCACGACCAATGATTTGACCCTATGATAGCCCTACATCGCCAAAATGAAAAGTCTAGTATTTTTTTGTTGCATATCTTCCGTGTAGTGTGACATATCAACGACAACTCTGCAACAGTACACCTTGACGTCGACCAATAGGATTGCGTATTGTGACCGGCGCTTCGCCTCTCATGCTTGTCGTGGTCACCATGTGCGCCGTTGTCAGCATTTATTCACGTGCACAAACCAATGTTTACCAAAGCTATAGTGCATGAGTTGACAGAATGCCTGCATGTTTACGTGCACTAGCTTGCTAGGCTACGTTACGTTTTGTTGCCTGCTTGTGAGCCGTATCGTACTAAAAGTACGTGAACATACCTCAAGCAATCCTTGAACGTCCTCTCCCAAGCACCAGTGACGAACACCACATTTCCTCATTTTGCCCCCCCCCCTCACACACACACACACAAACAATACATTGTCGCGCCGCATGTGTTGTTGTCGTCGCTATGGTAACGAGAATCCGGTCGCGTTGACCGGATACAAGTTTTCTGGTCCCACCTCTCCGGGAGCGTTTGATTTGACAAGGCAAGTCCCAATGATCGTAAAAGAGGGATACGGTGCTATCGGAATAAATGTCGTGTAGTGTTGCCACTGTCTGCCCGAGATGTGGCAAGATTTGATGGCAGTAGTCTGACATCGTGTAATCATGAAAGACTCAATTAGTCTTGTAGTCTGATCCAGGCATTATCTATTGCTCATGCTCTCTCTCTCGATATATCATGTTTTAGCCTGCCACGATGGCAAATTTCTTTGAGGACAGTGTTTTCCCAAAATTATCACGATAAACGATAGTATCGTTGAAGTTATTGTTATGCCACGGATGTAATATAGAGCATAATAATTCAAGTACATCCATCCATCCATTTTCTACATCGCTTATCCTCAATGGGGTCGTGGGCATGCTGGAGCCTATCCCAGCTAACTGCGGACACTCTGAACTGGTTGCCAGCCAATTGCAGGGCACATATAAACAAACAACAATTCACACTCACATTCGCACCTACGGGAAATTTAGAGTCTTCAATTAACCTACCGTGCCTGTTTTTGGGATGTGGGAGGAAACCCACCCAGGCACGGGGAGAGAACATGCAAACTCCACACAGGCGAGGCCGGATTTGAACCCGGGTCCTCAGAACTGTGAGGCGGATGTGCTAACCAGTCGTTCACGTGCTGCCACTTAAGAACATCAACTTTCAATTCTAAAGAATCTTGAGCATTGGCATTGTAATGTAGAACAATTGATGATAAAATATCATATAACAAATATGAATAAGACTTGGGGTCTATCTGCAAAAATTGCACTTAAACAAACATTTGGCACATATGTATAGAGTTACTAACCCAAAGAGGTCCAAAAAAAATCTTAACCCCATGGGTGCAGGCCTGGCCACCAGGCGCTCTCCTTCGAGCCCCACCTCCGGGCCTGGCTCCAGAGGGGGGCCCCGGTGACCCTACCTTGTCTTATTCATAAGGGGTCTTTGAGCTCTGCTTTGTCTGGTCCCTCACCTAGGACCTGTTTGCCATGGGTGACCCTACCAGTGGCGTGAAGCACCAGACAACTTAGCTCCTAGGATCATTGGGACACACAAACCCCTCCACCACGATAAGGTGACGGCTCAAGGAGGGGTGAATAATCATAAACGATACTTTTATATGGTGGTGGTACACTTATGCAATCATTTTTAAATGTATGTCAAGCATACGGTTGTGGTCATGGTCAAAATGAAGTGGTTTTCCCAGGGGAAGAGGTTGGGTGGCCCCTCTGAGTCGAACAAATGATAAAGTAAGCCTTTGTGTTTTTTGCATTTAATTGACCTGTTTCTCTGCTTGTGGACAAACTTCTTATTCACAGTAACATTGATCCATCCAGTTTTGACACCGTTTATCATCACTAGGTTCGCGGGTATGCTGGAGCCTATCCCAGCTCACTGCGGGCGAGAGGTGGGGTAACACCCTGAATTGGTCGCCAGCCAATCGCAGGGCACATACAAACAAACAACCATTTGCACTCACACTCACAACTACGGGCAATTTAGTTTTCAATTAACCTACCATGCATGTTTCAGGATGTGGGAGGAAATTGGAGTAATCGGAGGAAACCCACACAGGCACCTGGAGAACATGCAAACTCCACACAGGCGAGGCCAGATTTGAACCCGGGTCCTTAGAACTGTGAGCCGGATTTGCTAACCAATCGGTTACTGTGCCGCCTCACAGTCACAGTGATTCACTTGAGTCTTTATTTCATACAAAATTGGTATGTCATGGTCATGATGTACCGCCTCAAAAATGGCGGGACCAAATCATGTGCTGGTCCTATCAACTGAAAAAGTTGGTTGCACCAATGCTACTAGTACAAGCTACTAGTACAAGAGTTCGTGTAAACCCCTGCGATAGGAATGATGATGGACATTGATAAAACATTATTTCCATATTATTAGTGTTTTAATTAAAGCATTCTGATACAAATAATTTTCCTAGTAATCAATTTGTAATTATATACTGTATTACGAAAGAACACATTCATGAAAGAACACATTCACTCCGGTCCCTGAACGCACCTTGCACACTTGTGCAGCTGCCGCATGCGTGCCTAGTTTAATTCTGTAGAGCGTCTAACCAGCAGGTGCTAGCCAATCAGAGGCAGAGTAGGACAGGTCTTGGCTAGTATTGGCACAATGACAAATTTGGACACACAATCTGCGTATCTTTAGAAAATGGAAGCAAAATGTATTAAACACGGTGAAAAAAACATCATTAATTGAAGTGTAAAATCAAATGATGGCAGAAATGCTGTCTCTGTCAGCCCCTGAAAGCATGTGATGTCGCTGGAAGTAGCTGTGAGAGAAGGAAGGTGGTAAGTGTATATGATTGACAGGAGAGGCGGGATTTTCAGAGCTCTCAGCGACTCATCTGCAAGCTAAAAGGATGCCTAAATTCTTGACCATTTTTAGGCCTGATTTCACATACTGTATTTTCACGACCATAAGGTGCACTTAAAAGTCTTAAATTTTCTCCAAAATGGACGGCGCGCCTTATAATGCGGCGTGCCTTATGTGTACACCAAGTTCCAAAATCTGTAAATATTGTTGTGACTTTGAGTGCTCCGCTCGACTGACTGAGAGCTTTTTTCTGCCGACACGCTGCTTATATAGAGGAAGGCGGACGTGACTGAAGACACCATGTGGACGTTAAAGGGGGAAGGGTGCGCGTGAAGGTACGCCCCAAGTAGGTGCACGTGACTGAGGATGCTAAAGACACGCCCCAGTATGTATATAGTTCCGGTATGTGCATCGGTTTGGCTAAGCACCCCCACAAATGGCACCTACGAAGAGACACGCTTACGAAGCACAGTTTAAACTGCAAGCTATTAGTTACGCGGATGAACATGGGAATTGAGCAGCCGCGAGAGAATTCAAGAATCCAAGGTTCGCAATTGGAGGAAGCAGGAAAACGAACTTCGCCAAGTCAAGAAGACGAAGCTGAGTTTCTGTGGAAACAAGGCAAGGTGGCCCGAGTTGGAAGACCGACTCGAGCAATGTATTAATGAGCAAAGAACAGCCGGGAGAAGCGTCTCTACAGTCACCATTCGATTGAGTGCAATAACTCCGCTTGCAATCATTCCGGGAGGCTTGACGAAGGAACTCCAACCGCTGGACATGGGTGTAAACAGAGCGTTCAAAGTGAAGTTGCGAGCGGCGTGGGAGAGATTGACGACAGATGGCGAACACAGCTTTACTAAGACGAGGCAGAGCCGGGCGAGTTAGGCCACAATTTGTGAATAGATTGTGGATGCTTGGGCTAACGTTTCTCCTTGCACTGTTGTTCGAGCTTTCGTAAAAGCTGGCATAATTTCTGAGGAGCCGCACGGCAACGAGACTTGACTCAGACAATGACGAGAGGGAACCTGGCATGTTTGATAGAGAACTTGCCCAGCTGTTCATTTCGGATACAGAAGATGAGGAATTTGATGGATTTGTGGATGAGGATTGCTCAAAAAATAACGTGAGTACATTGTTAAATACTTCAATAAAGTACAGCCGAACTCAGTTTTGCTCCCGCTGCCTTTTTAGAAACATTGTTTTAGCGTCCATGCATGCTACCGTATGTTTTAAGCTAGCGTATGTTTTACCATGCCTGTGCCCAATAATTTCGGTTAAATACAGAAATAGACCCCGTAACTGAGACTGCGCCTTTTATTACGGTGCCCCTTATGGTCGTGAAAATACGGTACTTGGCAAGTCATTCATTCATTGTCAGGCTTCTTAAGACTTTTCTCTGTGATATATCAAAATTACAAGAAATGTTGTCCTCTTGTTTGGTTGCACTTTAAAAGTCTGGCATCTCTGTACATTACAGCCCTTAAAAGTTGGCATTCCTACACACAAGCTCCCCAAAACAAGTATTCCTATAGGAAAATGCATACAAAATACAAAGCTCTGCACTGTTTGGGGTCATGGTATTAAGGTATGCATACATAATGCTTGACAATAAGACAGACATTCCCTCAAAATGATGAGCAAGCAGTCACAAATGGCGACAGTGAAGCAAATTTTCATGTCTCCAACTATAAGGAGCAAAGGAGAGGGATAAAAGTTCTGCAAATTCCTATATATCTTCTAAACTAAATGTGAGGGTTGTGGGGAAAAAAGATAAGGATAAGGAAAGATTTTAGCTACTCTGTACACTCCAATCTCTTCGTTGCCCCGGCTCTCTCCACCAGAAGATTTTAGCTACTCTGTACACTCAAATCTCTTCATTGCCCCTTCTCTCTCCACCAGACATGGCAAAATACTTCAACAATGCGACATCTTTTTATTGCCGCTGTGAGGCAACCCATGACCCGTGAAACAAAGATTTCAGTACAGCCAGGTGTAAAGCATAAATAGGACAGTCATAAATGTCTGTTAATGGGCCATATAGAAGAACATCATAAGGCTAAAATACAAGGTTTGGAATTAACACAGTTAAAATAAGTCAAATTACACAACAACTCTCTTTATTCAGCCCACTGAAAAATCTGGCTTGAGTGAGGAGGCACGCCAGACACCCAACATGTATTTGTACAGTTGGTACGGAAAGTATTCAGACCCCCTTAAATTTTTCACTTTGTTGCAGCCATTTGCTAAACTCCCCCCCCCCCCCCCCCCCCCTCCCTCATTAATGTACGCATAGCACCCTATATTGACAGGTTGAATGTGAACGTTGGAGAGCCATTTTCAGGTCTCTCCAGAGATGCTCAATTGGGTTTAAGTTAGGGCTCTGGCTTGGCCATTCAAGAAGAGTCAATGAGTTGTTCTGAAGCCACTTCTTTATTTTAGCTGTGCTGCTTAGGGTCATTGTCTTGTTGGAAGGTGAACCTTCGGCCCTGTCTGAGGTCTTGAGCACTCTGGAGAAGGTTTCCGTCCAGGATATTCCTTTACTTGGCCCCATTCAGCTTTCCTTCGATTGCAACCAGTCGTCCTGTCCCTGCAGCTGGATAAACACCCCCACAGCATGATGCTGCCACCACCATGCTTCACTGTTGGGACTGTATTGGAAAGATGATGAGCAGTGCCTGGTTTTCTCCACACATACCACTTCGAATTAAGGCCAGAAAGTTCTATCTAGGTCTCCCCAGACCAAAGGATCTTATTTCTCACCATCTTGGAGTCCTTCTGGTTTTTCTTTGGCAAACTCCATGCAGGCCTTCATGTCTTGCACTGAGGGGAGGCTTCCGTCAGGCCACTCTGCCATAAACCCCCGACTGAGAGTGATGGTTGACTTTGTAGAAGTTTCTCCTGACTGCATCTCTGGAGCTCAGCCGCAGTGATCTTTGATTTTTCTTTTACCTCTCTCACCAAGGCTCTTCTCCCCTGATTGCTCAGTTTGGCCGGACGGCCAGCTCTAGGAAACGGTTCTGGTCGTCCCAAATCTCTTCCATTTAAGGGTTATGGATGCCACTGTGCTCTTAGGAACCTTAGTGCAGCAGAACAATTCTTTTGTAACCTTGGCCATATCTGTGCCTTGCCACAATTCTGTCTCTGAGCTCTTCAGGGAGTGCCTTTGAACATGATTCTCGTTTGCTCTGACATGTACTGTGAGCTGTAAGGTCTTATAGACAAGTGTGTGGCTTTCCTAATCAAGTCCAATCAGTATAATCAAAAACAGCTGGACCCCAATGAAGGTGTAGAACCATCTCAAGGATGATGATCAGAAGAAATGGACAGCACCAGAGTTAAATGAGTATCACAGCAAAAAGTCTGAATACTTGTGATGCCCTGTGATATTTCAGTTTTTCTTTTTTAATAAATCTGCAAAAATGTCAACAATTGTTTTTTTTTTCTGTGAATATGTGGTACTGTGTGTACATTGAAGGAAATCTCTCTGGGAGATTCAACATGCTGGCTCATCTCATTTGTCATTCACTCCTCCGATTGTTTGGATGACGCTGTTGAATCCGTATTGCCTTATCACCTGTTCCTCTGATTTTTTTTGGGGGGGTGGGGGGAACAACTGCATCTTTTTGTCCTTCAGCCTTGTCACCAAGGCCAGTGTTTTCTTTTCGGGCCGCTGAATGACGTACACAGTAAAAAATGTTGGTAGCCAGTAACTTAACCCCTTGTCTATTTAGACAGAAATCATCTGCCTTGTAAAGATGTCTGCGCTCCCTAGTATTAATATTAAAAATATCCAGGAGTTGCTGCTTCTAACCTTTTTTTTTTTTTTTTTTTTTATAAACAAGTTCATCAGCAAGAAAAATGTTTTAGATTAAGTGGGATTGTTGAGCAATATGAATTTGCAATTTTTTTTATTTGACGGTCATTATCTGATTTATCAAAATTGAAGTCAGTCTATTCAGCACAGTAGTTGGGATCTTTTTTATATGCTTATTTAAAGAAACAAAAAAAAAAAAAACGCTTTATTAAAAAACAATTTACAAGTAATTAAAACAAGATCTCTGCCTCATTCGAGGTCCGTTGGGAGCCGCCATATTTGCGCCGTTCATAAACGAGATGAAGCATGCACAGAGAGAGCTTTTCCTGGCTACATTTTGAATGATTGTGAAGCGTATATTGGTTTGGATAAAAGCGGAATTAATTTGGAAAGGGAGTCGGAGAGTAAGCGCCTGCGTTTCCCTTAGAGGTAATTCAAGTGAACGTTATAATGTTACAATCAAAAGCGGTCTTGTCTCTTATTGGGCATCACGTCTCTTTATTAGTTTTTAGGGGAAGTGACGAAAAAACTTAAATCTCTGATCTCTAGAAGGCTCGCAACATTCAATCGGACGATAGTCTTTCATTTCAGCGGTCAAATATTGCACTCATACACACACAGTACACAACAGGAGGTTTAATTTAGAGAACATTTTATGAAAACTACAGGGAAAGATGCAGAGGGACTGATATAGGATGAATGGCTGAACTTGTGACGTGCGTGAAAAGAGTTGATGCGTGTTCACCGATGATAAGGCTGGGAATCCCTGTGATCGTTAGTTTAATCCCCTCGTTAGTGTTACTGCTTCTACTAAATACTGAACAAAGAGTCTGAATACTTATGGCTGTGTGATAGTTCAGTTTTTCTTTTTTAATAAATCTGTAAATCTTTCAACAATTCAGTTTTTTTCTGTCAATATGGGATTCTGTGTGTACATTGGGGGGAAAAAATTACTTAAATGATTTTAGCAAATGGCTACAATATAACAAAGAGAGGGAAAATTTAAGGGGGTCTGAAAAGTTTCCGTACCCACTGTATATAGGGAATATCTGGTATACATGGCGAAAATTCACTTAGGATTGATTTGGCAAAAGGAATAATCCACTCCTGTGAAACCGTCCTGTGTCCAGTTTATTCCGATTGTGTTTATATGGAGAATTTCAATTTGGTTTGAGCTTCTAAACAGATTATAATCGGAATAGAAGGCTCGATAAAAACCAGTCTCGTCTTGCAGCTCTTTATTCTTTATTTTGGACCCAGGGGGATCCACATCGCAGAGTAAAGGAAACAAAAATAATAAGAGAGAGGAAATTATAGGAATAACAACAATGCTGATTTAAAAGCAAAAAAATAACGGCGGGCCTTATTTTTCATATCGTATATTTTTGGGGGGAAAATATCATTAATTCATTCATTTTCCGTATTGCTTATCCTCACTAAGGTCGCAGCCATGCTGGAGCTTATCCCTGCTATCTTTGGGCCAGAGGCGGGGTACATGCTGAACTGGTCGGCAGGCAATCGCAGGGCACAAATAAACAACCATCCATTCGCACTCACATTCACACCTACAGGCATTTAGAGTCCTCAATTAACCTACCATGTTTTTGGGATGTAGGAGGAAACCGGAGTACCTGGAGAAAACCCACGCAGGCATGGGGAGAACATGCAAACTCCACACAGGCGAGGCCGGATTTGAACCCCGGTCCTTAGAACTGGCAGGCAGATGTGCTAACCAGTCGTACACCGTGCCGCTAAAAATATATCATCTTAAAAAAAATTATCGTGATAGGCTTAACTGTCGAGTTCTTTGCAGTTTGTGACCGTGCACGACTGACCAATGGTCAAGCAGAACAACAGAGACGTAGTCGTCCTTGACAGTTCACTATATTGACGGGGATGGTGCTTACAGCCTGATGTTACTGCGTTTTATGCATTAACTGTATTGGCTTCCATTATGTTGCAATTTGTGATTGCACTTCGTAATATAGTTATTCCGTTAGCCCTTGGTAAAGTACCATTTTTTTGGGGGGGTACATTTATTTTTTCATCCATTATTCTGATTCATTTTGCACTGTAAACTGTTATGTATTGTTTTTTTGAAAAAGTGTAAAAAACATTTTACCTAACATAAGCAGTAATTGTGAATAATCGTGACTACATTATTGTTCAAAATAATTGTAATTATCGTGCAGCCTTATCTTTACCTTTTCAGTTGTGAGTTTGGAAAGTGCTTGTTTGTCGTGGTTAGAGGAAGACGGTGAAGTTTAATTATTCTTAGCCTGGGTCCCATTGGAATCATTAACAGCCCAAAACCCCTAGGTATTTTTGTCCTGAAAATTTCGGTTGAACGCCAGATTTTGAGCTTTCAGCTATGCAAGTTGAGATTCCACTGTATAGCAAAACACTCAAACACTCACTTTGTTTAGAGAACACTTTAAAAACCAATACAAATGTAATCAAGTTATAATGGACAGAAAAACATCATTGTCCATTTATCAGGAAACTGCAGTATACACCAGAAGAGCTTTTTGGGATGATGCTCAATTATTCTCGTGAACTGGCTCAGGACTTTGCAGGTCAGTGGTTTGGTTTTGGAACACAATTCACATTTTTCATTTATGTTCATTTGTCAATTTTTCCTCTACTTTCTTTCCACGACTTGTACAGAACAGCCAATCAAAGATGCAGTTATCACTGTTCCAGCCTTTTTTAATCAGGCAGAACGAAGGTCATTCCTGCATGCTGCACATATGGCAGGTCTGAAGGTCCTTCAGCTCATCAATGACAACACAGCCGTGGCCTTGAATTATGGAGTCTTTAGAAGGAAAGATATTGACAGCACTGGCAAGGTAAAATACAGCATTACTCCAACAAAAGCTTTATTCTGTCCTCAATACTTAATTCAATCACATGAAAAAATTGCGAATGTCAATGCGCTGAACTTAAATGTCTATTCAACTCATTACATGGTGAATTAATTCAGCTGGCTTGATCACTCTGTGACGCCAACCATTGTTGTCATTGTCATTTCAACGATCATTCTTTTGTAGTAATATTTTGAGGGAATGGAGCGCTAACCAATTTCTATAACATCTGATATTGTTCCCTTTCAGAACGTGATGTTTTACGATATGGGCTCAGGCAGTACAACCGCTACCATTGTCACATATCAGACTGTGAAAACAAAGGAGTCCGGCACCCAGCCCCAGTTGCAGATTCGAGGTGTTGGGTGAGTCTGCAAAAGAAATACATTATTGCTGGTTGTAATATGATGACAGGTCTCTGGACTATGATGCAGTACAGTCGTAAGGCACACAAAAGTACAACCACTACAGTATAATAAACGTTAATACGTTCCTGACAGCGTCACTCAAAACAGAGCATGATCTTTTTATAAAGACAGCATTTTCTGATACAGTATGGAGTTTTCAAACCGTTAGCGAGATTGAAAGGTGGCTCACTTAAGCCCCCACCCCCTCGCACTTCTACTCAAGGAAATGTCCTCACCTCACTAAACTTGGGAAGAAAATGATTCAGGAACAGACCAGTGCATCACACTCACCTGGCTGCTCAGAGTGGACCTCGATCGGCCGCGAGCGTGTCAATGGCCGCTGGAATTGGGCAGGAGGGAGAGACCGGTGTGTCCTGCTTGCTTGGCTGCCTCAGAGTCCGCCTCTTACCCTGGTTGTACCTTGTTTTAATCTTACTGTAACTATATGTAAAGTGCATCTACGGGGGTTTTCGTGAAAAGTGAGATCATGTCCTGTGATATAATTCGTCTTTTTTGACAGTTTTGGAGCTCTTGTGCCACTTGAGTGTTCAGTTTCTCCGAAGAGGGGGCTGATGATTCCGACCAGAGCTTTCGATAGGGTGTAAGTAGTGATGCATGGAAATGAAAATTCTTGGCCAAAACCAAAAATGAGGAAATGAAGGCCGAACACCGAAACACAGATTATTATGCCAATTATTAGTAAAATTGCATTTATGGCTATGGCTGTGTACAATCCATCCATCCATCCATTTTCTACCGCTTATCCGAGGTCGGGTCGCGGGGGCAGTAGCTTTAGCAGGGATGCCCAGACTTCCCTCTCCCCAGCCACTTCATCCAGCTCTTACGGGGGGATCCCGAGGCGTTTCCAGGCCAGCCGAAGGACGTAGTCTCTCCAGCGTGTCCTGGTCGTCCCCGGGGTCTCCTCCCGGTGTGACCTACCCGGAACACCTCACCGGGGAGGCGTCCGGGCGGCATCCGAATCAGATGGCCCAGCCACCTTATCTGGCTCCTCTCGATGTGAAGGAGCAGCGGCTCTACTCTGAGATCCTCCCGGATGACCGAGCTTCTCACCCTATCTCTAAGGGAGAGCTCGGACACCCTGCGGAGGAAACTCATTTCGGCCGCTTGTATCCTGGATCTTGTTCTTTCGGTCACGACCCACAGCTCATGACCATAGGTGAGGGTAGGAACGTAGATCGACCGGTAAATCGAGAGCTTCGCCTTTCGGCTTAGCTCCTTCTTTACCACAACGGATCGATACAAAGTCTGCATCACTGCAGACGCTGCACCGATCCGCCTGCAATCGTTCCATTCTTCCCTCCCTTCCGTCCCACATGCCAAAAAGGCCCGATAGGACTCTTTCTTCATCCCTCTGTCCACCAACGGGTTCGGGGATTGCCACCATGACAGGCACCAACCACCTTACGGCCACAGCTCCGGTCGGCCGCCTCTGCAATGGAGGCGCGGAACATGTTGCACTCTGACTCGATGTCCCCCGCCTCTCCCGGAACATGAGCAAAGTTCTGTTGGAGGTGGGAGTTGAAACTCCTTCTGACGGGATTCTGCCAGACGTTCCCAGCGGACCCTCACAATACGTTTGGGCCTGCCACGTCGGACTGGCATCTCACCACCAGCTGGTGATCAGTTGACAGCTCCGCCCCTCTCTTTACCCGAGTGTCCAAGACATGCGGCCGCAAGTCCGATGACACGCCCACAAAGTCGATCATTGAACTGCGACCTAGGGTGTCCTGGTGCCAAGTGTACGTGTGGACACCCTTATGGTTGAACATGGTGTTCGTTATGGACAATCCGTGATGAGCACAGAAGTCCAATAACAGAACACCGCTCGGGTTCTGATCGGGGGGGGGGTTCCGTTCCTCCCAATCACGCCCTTCCAGGTCTCACTGTCATTGCCCACGTGAGCATTGAAGTCCCCCAGCAGAACGATGGAGTCCCCAGCGGGAGCGCTCTCCAGCACCCCCTCAAAGGACTCCAAAAATGGTGGGTACTCTGAACTGCTGTTTGGTGCATAGGCACAAACAACAGTCAGGACCCGTCCCCCCACCCGAAGGCGGAGGGAGGCTACCCTCTCGTCCACCGGGGTGAACCAACGTACAGGCGCCGAGCTGGGGAGCAATAAGTATTACCCACACCTGCTCGGCGCCTCTCACCGTGGGCAACTCCAGAGTGGAAGAGAGTCCAACCCCTCTCGAGAGGACTGGTCCCAGAGCCCAAGCTGTGCGTGGAGGCGAGTCCGACTATATCTAGTCGAAACTTCTCGACCTCACACACCAGCTCGGGCTCCTTCCCTGCCAGAGAGGTGACATTCCACGTCCCTAGAGCCAGCTTCTGTAGCCACGGATCGGATCGCCAAGGTCCCCGCCTTCAGCCACCGTCCAGCTCGCACTGCACCCGACCCCTATGGCCCCTCCCACAGGTGGTGAGCCCATGAGAAGGGGGGCCCACGTTACCCTTTCGGGCTGTGCCCGGCCGGGCCCCATGGGTGCAGGCCCGGCCACCAGGCGCTCTCCTTCGGGCCCCACCTCCGGGCCTGGCTCCAGAGGGGAGCCCCGGTGACCCCAGTCCGGGCAAGGGAAACCTGAATCCATTTATTGTACTCGTCATAGGGGTTTTTGGAACCGTGCTTTGCCTGGTCCCTCACCTAGGACCTGTTTGCCATGGGTGACCCTGCCAGGGGCATAAAGCCTAGCTCCTAGGATCATTGGGACACACAAACCCCTCCACCACGATAAGGTGACGGCTCAAGGATGGGGGCTGTGTACAAACCTCACTAAAATCAAGGCACTGCAATTACATAAATTTATATTAATGCTTCAAAGAATAAATCTGTTACCAAATGAAAATATTTAGCACTGACATTACAAAAATGAATGGAAAAGACTGAGCGATAGGGGGGAAGAAAAAATCCCATCACTGTTTTTCATACCAGTCTATTGATATCATGATATAAAACAAATCAAATATTTTTTTTTGTTAAACTTTCCCTGTTACTCTTAACCTTTTGACATGGAACATTGTGAGAGACAAAACGTACATATTCATAAACGTGTGTTATCTGACCATGCTCAAGTTTTCCAATTCCAATTAACACCTAGGAGTTTGTAACAAGGGTCCATTGCTTTAATTATCCACTTCAATTCCTTATTTTCAACTGTGCTTACTGGTAGCATGTCTTTTACATTAGTCTTACTTGTCATCTGTTGAGCTATGAAATGAAGCTTCAGTGCAATATTTACTATGTACAGTAACATTTACAATCTCATCATACCATCAAAACAAAAGCTATTAATAATGCAAGGACACTAAAAAGGCTCTATGAGGCAGTCCTTTGCCCTAATGTACATGTTCATGGTAAGTAAATGCAAGATTGTATGTAAAGAAATGGTTTTCATAATTTTGTCATTGAGTACCTGCTTCAAATGGAGACTGAGGATTATATCCCTTCACAGTAACTCTATATATCGGGATAGAACCTTCAGTGTAAAAAGTATAATGGAAGTGGTCCTGAATGGGTTATTTAAATGTGAAATTTAAACATTTCCTGTTAAAAGGGGAAGAAAGTATAAGATTTAGTTTTCTGTCTGCTTCTTTTTATTCAAATTTTGCGTTTTCATGTAAACATGTCTTAAACACGTATGGAAGGTTTGCGGAACGTCATCGTGACGTAATTGCGCGCGTGCGTATAGAATTGATTTGCGGAGGGGATCGTAAAGAGCTAACAGTTCCCATATATTGGCTGAGACACACGGTTTTCATTGCTTTTTATCGTATCGCTTTTTTGCTGGTTTGTGCCAGCTGATGCCAAGCAAAATATGCAGCAAAGTGGCAACCAAGATTTGCCTTTAAGAGGAAGTTATGGACAAATGGGTCCCAAATCCGTCCACCAGACTTGTGGCAACACAAAAGATTAATAAAAGTCTACAAGTCTCTTCATGCATACCAGTGTCAATCGTTCAGTTGTTGATTGGTAAATGGGGGGGGGGGATGTCTCTATACGTGACGTGTATTTGCTTATTTGATTAAAGTATAAGGTTCATATCTCATTCGTAATTTGTATTTAATAGTAGGCCAACCATAAAAGATAACCTATAACCAAAAGTAACACGGGCATAAAGTATTTGAGTGAGATGCAAGTTATTAGCTAACTGGAGATTATTTTGTGCCAAATATCATTAGATACAATTGTATTATATTGCAAATCAAGTTAATATAAAGTTAAAGGTCTTGTCATTATCTTTCAATGAGCTTCAGGTTTCTTTGGGATGCCGTAAAAGCTCTTAGAATTATTGTAATGAAATGTGTATGTACAGCCTATAACATTTTATCAGTTAAACAAATATAACTGGTCAAAGTCTGCATCACTGCAGACGGTGCACCGATCCGCCTGTCGATCTCCCGTTCCATTCTTCCCTCACTCGTGAACAAGACCCCAAGATACTTAAACTCCTCCACTTGGGGCAGGATCTCATCCCCGACCTGTAGCGGGCACGCCACCCTTTTCCGACTGAGGACCATGGTCTCAGATGTGGAGGTGCTGATTCTCATCCCAGCTGCTTCACACTTTGCTGCGAACTGCTCCAGTGAGAGTTGGAGATCACGGCTTGATGCAGCCAACAGAACCACATCATCTGCAAAAAGCAGAGATGCAATATTGAGGCCACCAAACCGGACACCCTCTACGCCTTGGCTGCACCTTGAAATTCTGTTCATAAAAGTTATGAATAGAATCGGTGACAAAGGGCAGCCTTGGCGGAGTCCAACCCTCACCGGAAACGAGTCCGACTTACTGCCTGATATGCGGACAAAACTCGGACTCCGGTCGTACAGGGACCGAACAACCCGTATAAGGGGGTTCGGTACCCCATACTCCCGAAGCACCCCCCACAGGACCTCCCGAGGGCCATTTTCGAACGCCTTCTCAGACTGGTTGGGCGAACTGGCATGCACCCTCGAGGACCCTGCCGAGGGTGTAGAGCTGGTCCACTGTTGCACTGCCAGGACGAAAACCACACTGCTCCTCCTGAATCTGAGATTCGACTTCCCGACGGACCATTCTCTCCAGCACCCCTGAATTGACCTTACAAGGGAGGCTGAGGAGTCTGATCCCCCTGTAGTTGGAACACACCCTCCGGTCAAGGGGGACCACCAACCCAGTCTGCCAATCCAGAGGCACTGTCCCCGATGTCCACGCGATGTTGCAGAGGCCTGTCAACCAGGACAGCCCCACAACAACCAGAGGCTTTAGGAACTCTGGGCGAATCTCATCCACCCCCGGGGTCTTGCCATCGAGGAGCTTTTTAACCACCTCGGTGACCTCAACTCAGAGATAGGAGAGCCCGCCTCAGAGAACCCAGACTCTGCTTCCTCATGGGAAGGCGTGTCGTTGGAATTGAGGGCTTCGAAGTATTCTCCCCACCGGCTCACAACGTCCCGAGTCGAGGTCAGCAGCGCCCCAACACTATACACAGTGTTGATGGTGCACTTCTTCCCCCTCCTGAGACGCCCGATGGTGGACCAGAATTTCCTCGAAGCCGTCCGGAAGTCTTTCTCCATGGCCTCACCGAACTCCTCCCATACCAGAGTTTTTGCTTCAGCGACCACCAAAGCTGCATTCCGCTTGGCCAGCCGGTACCCATCAGCTGCCTCAGGAGTCCCACAGGCCAAAAAGGCCCGATAGGACTCCTCCTTCAGCTTGACGGCATCCCACCAACGGGTTCGGGGATTGCCGCCACGACAGGCACGACCACCTTACGGCCACAGCGCCGGTCGGCCACCTCAGCAATGGAGGCGCGGAAAATGGTCCACTCGGACTCAATGTCCCCTGCCTGCCCCGGAACATGAGCAAAGTTCTGGTGGAGGTGGGAGTTGAATCCCAGCAGACCCTCACAATATGTTTGGGCCCGCCACGTCGGACCGGCATCTTACCCCACCATCGGAGCCAACTCATCACCTGCTGGTGATCAGGTGACAGCCCCGCTGTTCTCTTCACCCGAGTGTCCAAGACATGCGGCCGCAAGTCCGATGACACGACTGCAGAATCGATCATCGAACTGCGACCTAAGGTATCCTTGTGCCAAGAGCACGTGTGGAGACCCTTATGCTTGAACATGGTGTTCGTTATGGACAGCAGAACGATGGAGTCCCGGGGCGGGAGTGCTCTCCAGCACCCCCTCCAAGGACTCCAAAAAGGGTGGGTACTCTTAACTGCTGTTTGGTCAATGGGCACAAACAACAGTCAGGACCCGTCCCCCCCCACCCGAAGGCGGAGGCAGGCTACGCTCTCATCCACTGGGGTGAACTCCAACTTACAGGCGCCGAGCCGGGGGGGAATAAGTATACCCACACCTGCTCGACGCCTCTCACTGTGGGCAACTCCAGAGTGGAAGAGAGTCCAAGCCCTCTCGAGTGGACTGGTACCAGTATCAGAATAATTAATTGAAAAAAAACTATAACTATACAGAATACTTCGTTTTGATCATATGGGGAGAAGCAAAATCATGCATGATACATAACGGTTTTCCAGAATTTTGAGGTCAACTTTGGGGGTGCGTATTATACATGGGTGCACATTATACATGAGAAATTACGGTAAACCATTTGACGTGACGAAACTGTCCCAAATAACTACATTTACAATGCTATATTTAATTTTTAGCTGAAACATTAATTAATGAATATTAAGGCAATTGGGTTAGTTCCACACACATTGCCTTTTAGTTGATAAGTGTAATATTGATACTGGTTATAAAGATCCTCAAATGTTAATTTTAGTCTATCCTGCGGGCTGCTAATAAAATTTATGTTCATAATATTTTTGGCCCAGCCGCATAAAAGAATCGGAATCGAGAATCGTTGGAACCGGAAAAGAAATAAGGAACCGGAATCTCTCAAATGCAAACGATGCCCAACCCAAACAAGTCGCATGTAGCATGCCAGTTTTAATTGTTGAGTTTGGGAAGATACTCTACGGAGTTGAGTCGCCCACCGTGCTGCCTTGGGACGTTGTGTTAAACATAAATAAAAAAAGAATACAATGATTTGCAAATCATGTTCAACCTATATTTCATTGAATACACTGCAAAGACAAGATATTTAATGTTCAAACTGATAAACTTTGTTTTTAGCAAATAATCATTAACTTAGAATTTTATGGCTGTTGAGGAACGCTCATCAAACACCTGTTTGGAACATCCCACAGGTAAACAGGCTAATTGGGAACAGGTGGGTGACATTATTGGGTATAAAAGGAGCTTCCCTGAGTTGCTCAGTCATTCACAAGCAAAGATGGGGCGCAGTTCACCTCTTTGTGAACAAGGACGTGAGAAAATAGTCGAACAGTTTAAGGACAATGTTCCTCAATGTACAATTGCAAGGAATTTAGGGATTTCATCATCTACGGTCCATATCATCATCACAAGGTTCAGAGAATCTGGAGAAATCACTGCATGTAAGCGGCAAGGCCGAAAACCAACATTGAATGCCCGTGACCTTCGATCCCTCAGGTGACACTGCATCAAAAACCGACATCAATGTGTCAAGGATATCACCACATGGGCTTAGGAACACTTCAGAAAACCAATGTCAGTAAATACAGTTCGGGGCTACATCCGTAAGTGCAACTTGAAACTACTATGCAAAGCAAAAGCCATTTATCAACAACACCCAGAAACGCCGCCGGCTTCTCTGGGCCCGAGGTCATCGAAGATGGACTGATGCAAAGGGGAAACGTGTTCTGTGGTCCGACGAGTCCACATTTCAAATTGTTTTTGGAAATTGTGGACGTCGTGTCCTCCGGGCCAAAGAGGAAAAGAACGATCTGGACCGTTATGGAAGCAAAGTTCAAAAGCCAACATCTGTGATGGTATGGGGCTGTGTTAGTGCCAATGGCATGGGGAACTTGCACATCTGTGAAGGCACCATTAATGCTGAAAGGTACATACAGGTTTTGGAGAAACATATGCTGCCATCCAAGCAACGTCTTTTTCATGGACGCCCCTTCTTATTTCAGCAAGACAATGCCAAACCACATTCTGCACGTGTTACAACAGCGTGGCTTCGTAGTAAAAGAGTGCGGGTATGAGACTGGCCTGCCTGCAGTCCAGACCTGTCTCCTATTGAAAATGTGTGGCGCATTACGAAGCGTAAAATATGACAACGGAGACCCCGGACTGTTGAACAGCTGAAGCTGTACATCAAGCAAGAATGGGAAAGAATTCCACCTACAAAGCTTCAACAATTAGTGTCCTCAGTTCCTAAATGTTTATTGAATGTTGTTAAAAGATAAAGTGATGTAACACAGTGGTAAAGATGACCCTGTCCCAGCTTTTTTTTTTTTTTTTTTTTTATAATTTTGAACATTAAATATCTTGTCTTTGTTGTGTATTCAATTAAATATTGGTCGAACATGATTTGCAAATCATTGTATTATGTTTTTATTTGTTTAACACAATATCCCAACTTCATTGGATTTGGGGTTGTAGAACAAAAAAGCTCAGAAATTAATCAAACGGCAATTTAGCCCCTTGTCAGTGCAAATGAATATCAGCTGGTTCAGTTCTAATTGATGACCTACAAAAAGGTCTCATTGTTTGTCTGTGTGAGTCAAGACACATCTCATGATGGGGAAAAGCAGAGTGCTGTCTCAAGACCATCACAAATATTGTTGCAAAGCATTGGTTGCAGGCGCATGTCGCCGCTTCTGAACGTTCCAGAGAGCACGGCTGGGGCCATAATACGTAAGCAAAATTTAACTGTTTGTATGGCACATTGCACACTAAATTTGGAGGAGGAATGGCACTACACATCACCCTAAAAACATTTACCAACAGTGAAGTTCGGAGGTGGGAACATGGTGTGGGGCTGCTTTTCAACAAATAGTACTGGTCAACTTCACATTATTGAAGGATGGATGAATGGGCAAATGTACTGAGACATTCTAGACAAAAATCTTCTGCCATCTACCAGGATCATTAAAATGAAACGAGGGTGGGCATTTCAGCAGGATAATGGTCCAAAACATACCGCCATGGTAACCCTCAATTGGTTTCAAAGAAAAAAAAATAAAGCTGCTTGAATGGCCCAGCCAACTTGAATCCAATTGAAAATCTATGGAAAGAACTGGAACTCAAGGTCCATAAAAGAAACTCACGGAACCTTCAAGATTTGAAGACCGCTTGTGTGGAGGAATGGGCCAAAATCACACCAGAGCAATGCATGCGACTCGCTTCTCCATAGAGGAGGCGTCTTGAAGCTGTCATAGCAACCAAATGCTTTTGTACAACTAAATACCAGTTGGCGTGTTCAATACGTTTTCCCTGTCATTTTACATTACACACAACTTAATTTCTGAGCTTATTTGTTTTACTTTCTTTGTATGTATGGATTACTTTGGATGTTCCCAACATCTGGTGAAATTTTCATGTCAATAGCACTTTTGAAAATATATTTGAGAAAAATGGTGACGTTAAATACTTATTTCTACCGCTGTATGTATGTTTATTGCTGATACCAGATCAGACCGATACCGGTATTGGACAAAACTCAAGGCTGCAATATCAGTAGGGATCGGAAATTAAAAAGTTTAATCGGGACATCGCTAATTTTAATGGACCATCATAGTCTCTAAACTGTGAGACTGAGATGCGCACGGAGCATCCTACCTCGTAGTTGGTGCCGCCTTTGAGCTTTATCAAGAAAAGTGCTCGCGTCGTCACAACATCCTCTTTCGGCCATCTTGTTTCGGCGACAAACCTCTTTAAACAAGAAACCGAAAATTGCCATATGGGCCAGTTTTCGGCAGAAGATTTTTCGGTGGCTGAAAATTCTGTGCATCACTAAGTGAGTGTAAGTGGGTGATCCAATGCTGTCAACTCGGGCGAAGTGGTGTGTTTATCTTATCTACTTTTGGTATTCCATATATCTAGGGGGTGATGTTGACTGTACGTATTAAATGTTGTAATTGTCCTGTTATTTTACTAAATTCTAGTATTGAGTAATGATTTTACGATTGGTAGTGAACACTTTGTTCAGAAAAGGCAGGAACATAGGAACGAGCGGAGATAGAAGCACGCAGGTGGATTACATCTTGTGCAGACCATGTAATCTGAAGGAGGTTACTGACTGTAAGGTAGTGGTAGGGGAGAGTGTTGTTAGACAGCATAGGATGGTGGTGTGTAAAATGACTGGGGAGGAAGATTAAGAAGACAAAGGCAGAGAAGAGAACCATGTGGTGGAAGCTGAGAAAGGAAGAGTTTTGCGCGGCTTTTCGGGAAGAGGCGAGACAGGCTCTTTATGGACAGGAGGAGTTTCCCTCAGACTGGACCACGACAGCCAAGGTAGAGAGAGACAGGCAGGAGAGTACTTGGTGTATCTTCTGGCAGGAAAGGAGAGGAGGAGACTTGGTGGTGGAACCTCAAAGTAAAGGAAATCATACAAGGAAAGAAGTTGGCTAAGAAGTGGGACACTAAGAGGACTGAGGAGAGGAGAAAGGAATACATTGACGCGACATAGGGCGAAGGTAGAGGTGGCAAAGGCCAAACAAGAGGCATATGATGACATGTATGCCAAGTTGGACAGTAAAGGAGAAAAATATATACAGGTTGGCCAGACAGAGGGATAGAGATGGGAAGTATGTGCAGCAGGTTAGGGTGATTAAGGATAGAGATGGAAATGTGCCAGTAGTGTGCTGAATAGATGGAAAGAATACTTTTAGGAGTTGATGAATGAGGAAAATGAGAGAGAAGGAAGAGCAAGTGTGGTGGACCAGGAAGTGGCAATGATTAGTAAGGGGGAAGTTAGACACTAAAGAGGGTGAAACATGGAAAGGCAGTTAGTTGGTCTTGATGACATTCCTGTGGAGGTATGGAAGCATCTAATTCAAAATGTTTCCACAAGGCCACTGTGGCATTAGACTTTGGAAATACTTACATTTATGCCAGTCAACTTTCTGTAATTTTAAAGTTGTTTACCAGATAGCCATCGGAAAACTTAGCTTTGAGTATGCCTTCTTTTGCCCTGCTTCAACGGCTTCCCACACCTGCCGGTGTGTGTCTTATTTGCGCGAGTCCGGCCTCCCACAGTGGTGAGCATGCTGACTGTCAGCAGAGGTGAACAAGTAACGCTACTGAATGTCATTGATGTATGTAAATAAACATCCATGCAAATAAGTAGTTATCGTGTCCACAAAAAATGTTGTCAATTTTTATTCATCTGATAAGTCGACATAGTAATAATTATCGTAACAGGCCTAGCGGTGGTAGGGAAGCAGACATTTTGCTGAGGAGAGGGGCAAGGGGGAGATAGAGTTGATGTTTCGCTGTGGATGTGGAGGTTGAGGCTGGAGAGTTGATAGTTGTGTCCGGTGGAGCAGACTAAATCCAGTGTGTGACCATGGATGTGAGTGGGGAAATTGCCGAAAGATGGGCCAAGTTCAAGGAATTCTATGGCTGGTTTGGAGTTGGGGTTATTGATGTTACGTTTGAAGTCACCAAGAAGGAGAACGGAGGACATGGCACATAGCTGGGTAATGAGGTCAGATAGGTCAGACAGGAAGCAGGGTTTGTGCTTAGGCGAGGAGTAGATGATGGCAGTGACCAGAGGGGTGGGACCACAGAGTGGCAGGAATGGAAATGGTGGTTGTTTTGTCTTATCTGTAGATGGCAGCAAAAACCCCTCCCTGTGCTTCAGGATGAGGCTGGTTGTTTGTGGGTGTAATTTGGTTCGGTGAAAAGTAGTCCAAGGGTTTCTGCCAGGTTTCAGTAAGGTAGAAAAGGTAAAGGTTGTTGTCAGTCATGAGTTTGTTTTTATTTTAGTGAATGGGAGTCGAGCCAAGCCAGTTTCAAGTGACGACGTTTTGAGATTGGTAATGGTGATGCACCGAAAATTTTGGCCGCCGAAATGTTTCAGCCAAAAATAGCCCATTAGTAAATTTTCAGTTCTCGACTGAAATACTTTTCCCACCAAAATAAAATGACCAATATTACGTCACAAACATTGCATGTCACATGTTGAACCAACTGATGACCAGCGCATGCGAGTTTGTTTACTGTGAAGAGTAATGAATCATTTACAGTTAACAAGTAATGCATTGCTGATTATCCAGTTGAATTGATTGGGAGGTCACTTTATTACACACACACCCTCACACTCAAGGTTTTATAATCACAGTGCCATCAACCAACCAACCAATGTGCAATAAGTATAAATGTTAAATAACACATGCATTCAGCAAACTACTGGTAACATAAACACATTAAAAACAAAAATGAACATCTTGTTTACTGTAATAATTAAAATTTGCATGTCTCAATGAATTAACCGCATGGCTTTTCAGTCATCATTCTAGTGGCTACTAGCCTTATTTGACCAACCTCTCTGCTTTCCCCTGCTCGGGTGTGGAATGCTTGTATGGTATTTTGCGTCACCCGAGCAACCTACGAGCTACAGTTAACGCTGGTAAATACAGTCCGATGCTGTGCTACAGAGGCGAAAATGCACCTCGCGTCCGTTATCAACGCAGCATAAGTCATGAACTCATTCACTGCCAGCCGTTTCCTGTGCAGGGAACCCCTAGACTGCCAGGCATTTTCGAGCAATTTCACAAATTTTTAAGCCCCACAGAATATTCTGTACTATGACTATGTAAACACCAAAACCAACAAAAGAAGAGAGTCTGGAGGTGGCGGAAATGAAGATGTTGAGGTTTGCTCACGAAGTGACCAGGTTGGATAAATTTAGAAATGAGCTGATCAGAGGGACAACCAAGGTTCAATGTTTTGGAGACAAAGTTAGAGAGAGCAGACTTCGATGGTTTGGACACATCCAGAGGAGAAATAGTGAGTATATTGGTAGAAGGATGATGAGGATGGAGCTGCCAGGCAAGAGAGCTAGAGGAAGACCAAAGATAAGGTTGATGGATGTCGTGAGGGAAGACAAGAGGGAAGTTGGTGTTTGAGAGGAGGATGCAGGAGATAGGCTTACATAGAAAAGGATGACTCGCTGTGGCGACCCCAAAAAGGACAAGCCGAAAGCAAAAGAAGAAGAAGAATTAGTACGTCACTTGAGAAAATGAACCTATAATTTAAAAGTACATTAATATAAGTCTTTATACAGTCCCTTCTAAAAGCATTGGAACGGCAAGGTCAATTTCTTTGTTTTTGTTGTAAAGCCAAATGTCTTTTCTTGCATGCATGCTCTTTTTGTATTTCCTGCATCCACTATTGCTGCTGAAATGATGTAAATTTTCCCATTGTGGGACTAATAAAGGTTATCTTCTATTACTCCAAGAGTATTGAAATGACAAGGTCAATTCCTTTGTTTTTGTTGTATATTGAAGACATTTGGGTCTCAGATCAAAAGATGAATATGAGACAGAAATTTAGAATTCCAGTTTTTATTTCATGGTATTTACATCTAGATGTGTTAAACAACTCAGGACAGAGCACGTTTTGTTTGAAGCCACCCACTTTTCAAGTGAGCAAAAGTATTGGAACAGATATTGAATTAACTTCGTGAATCACATTTAATATTTGGTGGCATAACCCTTGCTTGGAAAACTGCATCAAACCTGTGACTCATTGACTTCACCATACTGTTGCATTCTTCATTTGAAATGCTTTTCCAGGCCTTTACTGCAGCCTCTTTCAGTTCTTGTTTGTTTCTGGGGGTATCTCCTTTCAGTCTCCTCTTCAGGAGATAAAATGCATGCTCTATTGGGTTAAGGTCCGGTGATTGACTTGGCCAGTCTAAGAACTTGCACATTTTCCCCTGATGAAGTCCTCTGTTGTGTTGGCAGTGTGTTTTGGGTCATTGTCTTGTTGCATGATGAAGCTTCTCCCGCTTAGTTTGGATGAATCTGTCTGTAAATTGCCATACAAAATGGTTTTGTAGACTTGAGAATTCATTCTGCTGCTACTGTCATGAGTGACCTCAATAAAGACTAGTGAGCCCTTTCCAGAAGCAGCCATGCAAGCCAAAGCCATGACATTAACTCCACCAGGCTTCACAGATGAGCTTGTGTATTTTGGATCATAAGCAGATCCTTTCTTTCGCCATACTTTGGCCTTTCCATCACTTTAGTACAGGTTAATCTTGGTCTCATCAGTCCCTAAACATTGTTTCAAAACTTGCGTGGCTCATCTCTGTACTTCTTTGCAAAGTCCAATCTGGCCATCCGATTCTTTTTGCGACGAGTGGTTTGTATCTTGTGGTATGGCGTGTATTTCTTATCTCGAAGTCGTCTTTGGTCGATTGTGATGCCTTCACCCCTGCCCTGTGGAGGTTGGCAGTGATGTCACTGACTGTTGTCTTTGGGTGTTTTTTCACAGCTCTCACAATGTTTCTGTTATCAACTTCTGTTGATACCCTCGGCCGAACTGTTCGATGTCTGTTGCTCAGTACACCAGTCGTTTCTTTTTCAGGACATTACAAATTGTAGTATTGGCTATGCCCAATGTTTGTGCAATAGCTCTGATCGATTTTCCCTCTTCTCTCAGTTTCAAAATGGTTTGCTTTTCTCCTTCTCTCTGGTCTTCATTTCCTTAACAGCAAATGCAGTTTTCACAGGTGACACCCTAAGCCAAAAACAAGCACTATCTCATGTTTAAGCAATCAATCTAAAAGGCAACACCTGAGCAACTAGAAACATCCATTAGTCACATGTTCCATGTTTGCTCACTTGGAAAGTGGGTGGGTTCAAACAAAAGGTGCTCTGTCCCGAGTTGTTTAACACATCTAGATTAAAATACCATTAAATAAAAGCTGAAATCCTAAACTTTTGTCTCATTTTCATCTTTTGATCTGTAACCCAAATGTCTTCAATATACAACAAAAACAAATGAATTGACCTTGTCATTTCAATACTCTTGGAGTAATAGAAGATAACCTTTATTAGTCCCACAATGGGAAAATTTGCATCATTTCAGCAGCAATAGTGGATGCAGGAAATACAAAAAAAACATGCATGCAAGAAAAGACATTTGGCTGCAAATGCGTCCGACATTAAAAGGTTGATGGATTAAAATAAATATTGAAGCCTTTATTAAAGATTATAGAGTAATAATTATGTTGTGAAAAGAACAGTGTGAAAAATTATTTTATCCAATTACATGGCATACTGCAATAACTGTCCCGTGTTAATTTTCTTGACATAATTTTGAGAATATGGTAATTCAGACATTGTTCTGAAAGTGAATTTCTGTAGGTTGGCAGCTCTGCAGTCATAAGCATTAATGCAGTTTTACTAATTGGCATAGTTTTCTAATTAATAATTGGCGGACTTTATTTTTTTTAATTTTATTGAATGTAAAGCGCTTTGTGTTGCATTTTTTTGTATGAAAAGCGCTTACAAATTAAGTTTGATTGACTTACTTTCGGGGTTTCGGCTTTAGGCCTCGGAATCCTCAGTTTCGATATTTGGCTTCGGTCAAAATGTTCATTTCGGTGCATCACTAGTATTGAAGACTGTGGAAGGGACGAGAGGTTGGAGAGATTCAGATGCTGCTGCTTGGTGTTTCCAGTGATCTTGAACCAGTTGAGATGAGAGGATCTCACTGAGATGATGGGTTGAATGGAGTAAGCAGCAGCAGGTGTGGACAGAATCAGCTGTGGCCTGTAGAGGGAATAGTTGTGGGAGGCAGTGTGTCCTCTTGGATCTGTATAAGAAAGAGGCGCTGAGGAGGGGATGTGGTTGGTAAGCAGTCATCCAGTTGCAAGTGAGCAAGTGGCTAGTGAAAGATGCTAATCTAACAGATGGCACTCAACAGATCATCCAAATCAGACATTTTATTCACAAAAGTTGGTCAACATCATCACTGGCTGAAAGTCCTATCAAGTCAACAGTCGTCAGTACAAATACAGGAAGATGAAACCTACCACATGGCTACCAGAGAAACTCCAACAGCCTTTACAAGAAATTATACCATTTTGAACGAACTGCAAGGTCTTCTTTTTATTCCATTTCTTTTTACAGTGAGAAATAGCAGCACCCAGATATGTCCATTCTTTTCATGTTCTCTAGGTTTGATCGTGGGTTGGGTGGCTTTGAGATGGATTTGCGCCTCCGGGACCATTTGGCTAGACTGTTCAACAAGCAGAAAAAGACCTCGAAAGATGTGAGTGAGAACCACCGTGCTATGGCTAAGCTACTCAAGGAGGCGCAGAGGCTCAAGACAGTGCTTAGTGCCAACGTAGAATTCATGGCCCAGGTGAGTCCAGCTACTAGAACCTTCATTCAGTCAAGAACTTCATTAGATTGTTATTCATCAACAACTTTAATGCATGTTGAAATGTCAAAACTGATAATTGTTGATTATTGTGTTCTCAATCATCAATTCAAAAAGATTAGTTCCTGATCACATTGACTCACGTAATCCTGAGAATACACATTTCACACTACAGCGGAACCTTAGTTCAGACTTACTTCCATATTTCCTAATATTTGCGGGGGTTTGCCATTCTTTGGTGGTGTTACATGCACCAACAGTGATTGATTGGCGTGCTGCGTTTCAGCGGCCATATGAACAGAGCTGCCTTGTTCAATTCAACAATTTGATAAAAACAAGTGGCAGCAAGCACCTAGCCCCGTCCTGCAAGAGCTCACTGCACCCTGCCAGAAGCACAACATTTTCTGCGGCTTCCTAATACTACCATCATTTGCATTGTTCACTTTCTTGGGTGCCATACTGAGGGCTAATTAATGGCAATTTATGAAATGCATGACACACTTAATGAACTGAAGAATAATTCATAAACCGCAGCAATAAGTTTGTAAAGTAGTTTGTTTGTGAACGGTGGTGTTCGTTAATCGCGGTTCCATTGTACATCTAATTACTGTACGGAGAGAAATATTTTAGGCCAATGCTGACAACCAGGGTTGCCAAACCATTTCAACTCAAAACCAAAACTAAAATTGGCATTCCAACCCAGGACTTTGTAAAATACATCATGTATTCCTATATGCTACTAACGTGTACTGTACATGTAAGGAAAACAGAGACACGAATTTATTACAATAACCATTAAACCAAAACCATTTGCTCAAACATGCAATAGCCTACTGTGCGCAGGTCTTAGGCAGCCTTGAGCTTTGTTTTAGTAACCCTTTTCATAGCAATCCTTTTTTACATATTAATAACTGCGGCATTAATGGAACTCTGCACCGCCAAGAATCATAATAACATCCTCCGTTTGATCATTATCCTTCATGAACCAGAAAGTAATCTGCAAAAACTTAGAAACATAAATGAGAAACTCCACAACTGTTTTTTTACTTGTTAACATTTAAACCAGTGTGGTCGTTACCCAATGAACTCGTTGAACTGACAATTAGCAATGCAGTAATACTACCAATTTTGGGTACCAACCTTAAGTTTTGGGAAGGCTGCTGGAGACATTTGAGGAAACTAGCAGCCTTGTCAGTGATATTGAGAGTGATTGATAGTGTATGCTTTATCCTTTTTAGGAAACTGTGCAAAACACAATACTTTTTAATAATTGTGCCACTGATCTTACCTGGAGATAATTTGTTCACAGTTCTGATGTTTCTTTCAGGTCGAAGGTTTAATAGATGAAATTGACTTCAAGGCTAAGGTCACCAGAGCAGAGTTTGAAGACCTGTGTGCTGATCTATTTGAAAGAGTGCCTCACCCGGTGCAGGATGCCCTCACTGCTTCAGAAATGAATCTGGTCTGTATTCATTAGCCACTCACACTATGTGGACTATTTCAGTGCTACTAACAATCTGGTCTGTCTTCAGTAGCCACTCACACTATGTGGAGTATTTCAGTGCGCCAATGGCTATTTGAAACAGGATGTTGGTGATCCGTATATTGCCTATGTTAGCCACGCTAGCGAATCAAAATCACTCTTGTCAAAAGCCTTACCTGCAATCCAGATTCAGTTTTTGAAGCCAGCTCAGTGCCTTCATCAATACACGAGCCGCTAATCACAATTTGGTTGTCATGCCGAGCAGCGGCAGCGCAGGCTTGGCCCAGGGCCATTGCTAGTCATTTGGAGGACCAAGGAACTCTCAGCTACATTAACTGAAGTATTGTAGTTTAGTTCAATTCTCACAAAAAGTGAGCTAATTTAGACCACTTTTTCCTACTTTTGCGATTTGTTACAATTATCTGACAGTTTAACTTGGCCTACTAATATATATACAACCATCCATCCATTTTCTGAGCCGCTTATCCTCACAAGGGTCGCGGGAGTGCTGAAGCCTATCCCAGCTAGCAGGAGGTGGGTACACCCTGAACTGGTTGCCAGACAATCGCAGGGCACACATAAACAAACACCCATTCGCACTCACATTCACAACTAGGGGCAATTTAGAGACTTCAATTAACCTACCATGCATGTTTTTGCGATGTGGGAGGAAACCGGAGAGCCCGGAGAAAACCCACGCAGGCACGGGGAGGACATTCTAACTCCACACAGGCGGGGCCGGGGATTGAACCCCGGTCCTCAGAACTGTGAGGCAGACGCTCTAACCAGTCGTTCACCGTGCCGCTATATACAACCAGAGATTTAGAATATTTCTTTGCAACTAAAATATTTGAATTTGAGAAAATTCTATTTCCTGCGCTAGATGGTCCTTAACGATTATGACAAGTGAATCATCTTAACTTTTACTGTAATTGACTATTAAATAATCGTTTAATATAGTTTACCATTTCAAAGACTTATTCTTGCATATTGGTGATGAAAAGTGTCACTTGTATCACACCACTTTATGCTCGGCTGACACTGACAGCAGTGCTACTGTCAAGAGCATCATTATATTACATGTTTAGAAGGCATGAAGTTAAAACAATAAGCCAATATTCTACTGTGATGTTTTTTCTTTTTCCAATTCAATTCAATATTACAAAAAAATTTGCTATTCATATTCATCATAACATTTTAGGGCTTGCCTACAAAAAAAACGTTTTTGGCTATATCCAACGCTGTGTTGTCAAACTATCGAATGATTTTGGTTTTGCATTTAGTGAATAATGCTGTAGATAAACTGACTTGCCAAAAATTGCATACTTAATCGCAATCACAATATTTTTGGGGGGGGAAGAAAAAAATCACAAATCACAAAGTATTTTCCCAAATTGTTCATCCCTGATTGATTGACGAGGTAGTTTTAATTAGGCTCACATCATAAAAGCTTATTGGCTGCCCAGTGACAAGGTATGGCTAAGTGTGGCCAAAGGGTTAGCCATGTAAACATACGTGATGTTGTGGCTACATTACACGTGTGGCTCTGATATTTTTATACTGTTTAGCCACAGAGCTGGCTAGTGCTACGGAACGTCTGTATTGTGGAAATCTCCGAACGGTGACTCGTTACGGCCGTAACAGCGTCCGACATTACCTTCCGGCCAATAAGGTGCTGTGTCCGGCCACTGTGCCTAGAATTTGATTAAATAAACACTATATTGTTAAGAAGATGCTTGAAAAAACAAAAACAAAAAAAAGACTTCACCTTGCCGTTCCTTTTGCTTTTGGAGGGGACTGTACTGTAATAACTGTCCCACAGCAATGTTCTTGACAACATTTTGAAAATATGGAAATTCAGACAAATTTGGACAAAATGTTCTGGAAGTGAATTTCTATAGGTTGGCAGCGCTGCTGAAAGATTTCATGACCCAGTGCCAACCCTGAGTAATTCCAAACTAATACAAACCTCAATTCCAATCATGTTGGGATGCCATGTAAAACATAAATAAAAACAGAATACAATGACTTGCAAATCCTTTTCAACCTATATCAATTGTTTATACTACAAAGAAAAGGCACTTAATGTTCACAGATGAATTTAGATTTTATATTCTATGATTTTTATATTCGCTCCTTTTGCATTTAATGCCTGCAGCACGTTCCAAAAAAGCTGGGACAGAGGTAGGTATGTTGCGTCACCTATCTTTTTAAAAACACACAAGAGTTTGAGAACGGAGGACACGAATTGTTGGTTTGTAAGTGGAACTATTTCCAATTCTTGCTTGATGAATAACTTCAGTTGCTCAACAGTCCGGGTAGGGCTGAATGATTTATAAATTTTAGATCAAAATCATGATTTCAGACAACACGATCATGTGATCACCAAAGATGGTTTATTTTATTTATTTATTTATTTTTCTTCCTTGTTGTGCTCTGGACTGACCCAGAATCTGTGTGTCGCCTACAGTGCCACCAGAAAGTATTCACACCTCTTCAAATTTTCCACATTTTGCTGTATTACAGACTTATTCTAAAGCTGATTTGTATTTTTTTTAATTTTTTTTTAAAATCTACATAAAATATCCCATAATAAAAACATATTTTCAGATGTTTGTGTAAATTTATAAAGAATGTAAACATTAAAACATAATGGGTACATAAGTATTCACACCCATTGCTATGACACTCAAATTTAAGCTCAGGTCCATCTGATTTCTAATGATCATCCTTGAGATGCTTCTACAACTTGAATGGAGTCCACCTGTGGTGAATTCAGTTGTTTGAACATCATTTGGAATGGCACACACCTAAGATGTTATAGTTGGCAGTCCATATCAGAGCAGAAACCAAGCAATGAAGTCTTAAGGAATTGTCTGCAGACCTCCAAGAGTGAATTGTGTCAAGCCACAAATGTTGGAAAGGAAACAAAAGACTTTCAGCAGCATTGAAGGTCCCAAAAACCACTGTGGTCTCAATTATTCAGAAATGGAAGAAGTTTGGAACCACCAGGAGACTTCCTAGATCCGGCCGTCCGACCAAGCTGAGTAACCGGGGAAGAAGGGCCTTGGTGAGGGAGGTGAACAAGAACCCTATGGTCACTAAAGCGGCGCTCCAGTGTTCCCTTGCGGAGAAGGAGAACCATCCAGAAGGTCAATCATTGCTAACGCACTCCACCAATCAGGCCTTTAGTAGAGTGGCCAGACAGAAGCCACTTCTCACGAAAAGGCAAATGGCAGCCCACTTAGTTTGCCAAAAGGCACGTTAAGGATTCTCAGACCTGCAGAAACAAAATTCTCTGGTCTGTTGAAACCAAAATAGAACTTTCTGACCTGAATTGCAAGCATCATATCTGGAGAAGAAGAGGCACTGCTCATCGCCGGGCTAACGCCAGCCCTACTGTGAAGCTCGGTGGTGGCAGCATCATGCTGTGGGACTGTTTTTCTGCCGCAGGAACTGGGCCACTTGTCCGCTTAGAGCAGAGGTGTCAAACTCATTTTAGTTCGCGGGCCACATTTAGCCCAATTAGATATCAAGTGGGCCGAACCACAATATTTGTGGCTTAAAAATCCATAAATAACTGCAATTCAAAAATGTCCCCATTGTTTTGGTGCAAATAATTACAAGCACTTTTGGAAGATATTCACATTTATTCATTGTTGTTGCAAATCATATGAGCAGTTTGACATTTTTAACCAAAAATTATTTCAACAGTATTATGAAATCAGTGAGCATGCATCCTTTGTTAAATGTATATATAAACATTTAAGTTGTGGCAGTGCATGGGGGGGGGGGGGAAGAAGTTCCAACAAAGCAACCTCTTTTGAAGTGAAGCCTTTGACCGAAAGTTCAATGTCTTAAAACATTTCTACAGGAGGTATTTATTTTCACAGTGTGAACATGGCACACCATTTTATATTAGTGTGCTCCTGAAACTTGGCAATATTTGGCCTTCACAAGTGTATCAATGTCATTTAAGTCTTGTCAGTGCACCCTCCAGTGGACAAAATTGGCAACAGAAGTTACTTTTATTGAAAAATAGCAGTGAATGTGTTCTCCATCCCACGGGCCGGATTGGAGCCCTGACAGGATATTTCTGGCCCGCGAGCCCTATGTTTGACACACTGGCTTAGAGGATAAGATGACAGCTGCCAAATATAGAGAAATTCTTCAAGACAACTTGTTCCAGAGTCCTCTGGAACTCAGACTAGGGTGTCGATTCACCTTCCAACACGAAAATGACCCAAAGCACACCGCCAAGATAACAAAGGAGTGGCTTCAGGAGCAGCCTATGAATGTCTTTGAGTGGCCCAGCCAGAGCCCGGACTTGAATTCAATTGAACATCTCTGGAAAGACCTAGAAATGGCTGTCCATGGACACTGCCCATCCAACCTGACTAACCTTGATAGGATCTGCACAGAAGAATGGGGGGGGGGAATGCTCCAAAACAGGTGTGCCAAGCTCATAGAGACATCTCCAAGAAGACTTGAGGCTGTGATTGCCGCCAAAGGTGTTTCAACATATTAAGCCAAAGATGTGAATACATGGGTACCTATTATTTTTACATTTTCAATAAATTTGCACAACTGTCTGAAAATGTTTTTACTTTTGTCATTATGGGGTATTTTATGTAGATTTGTTTTTTAAAGAAAACCACTCAGATCAGCTTTAGAAAAAGTCTTTAACATAGCAAAATGTGGAAGAAGTGAATTGGTGTGAATATCTTCTGGTGGCACTGTTTGTATAGGGCTACTCACCAATCAGAAGCGACATGCTACTTGTGGCCAGGTCATGCAAACCAATCAGTTCCGAGCTGGTTAAAAAAAAAAAAACCTGTGCATCCTGCCTCCTTTCCTGGCTCACAAGGGGGGAATGCTATGCAGCATGCAAAGCTAACTTGCTCAGTCTGACTCTACACCAGCACCACGGTGCAGATCCTCTCATCTACAGTGGGGCAAAAAAGTATTTAGTCAACCACCTATTGTGCAAGTTCTCCCACTTAAAAAGATGAGAGAGGCCTGTAATTTTTTATCATAGTGATATATACCTCACCTCTGAGACAAAATGAGGAGAAAAAAAATCCGGAAAATGGCATCACAAAGAATTAGCAAATTATGGTGGAAAATCAGTATTTGGTCAATAACAAAAGTTCATCTCCGTACTTTGTTCTATACCCTTTCTTTACAAGGTTTTCACACACTTGCTGGTATTTTGGCCCATTCCTCCATCCAGATGTCCTCGAGAGCAATGACGTTTTGGGGCTGTCACTGGGCATCACAGACTTTCAACTCCCAAGATTTTCTATGGGGTTGAGATCTGGAGACTGGCTAGGCCACTCCAAGACCTTGAAATGCTTCTTACGAAGCCAATCCTTCGTTGCCCGGTCGGTGTGTTTGGGATCATTGTCAGGCATTGTCATGTTTAATCTTCAATGCCCTTGCCGATGGAAGGAGGTTTTCACTCAACATTTCACGATACATGGCCCCATTCATTCTTTCCTTGACACGGATTAGTCGTCCTGGTCCTTTTGCAGAAAAACAGCTCCAAAGCATAATGTATCCACCTCCATGCTTCACAGTAGGTATGGTGTTCTTTGGATGCAACTCGGCATTCTTTCTCCTCCAAACACGAGAAGTTGAGTTTTTAACCAAAATGGTCGATTTTGGTTTCATCTGACCGTATGACATTCTCCCAAACCTCTTCTTGATCATCCAAATGGTCTCTAGCAAACTTCAGATGAGCCTGGACATGTACTGGCTTAAGCAGGGGGCATGTCTGGCACTGCAGGATTGGCGTCCCTGGCGGCGTAGTGTGTTACTGATGGTAGCCTTTGCTCTCCGCATGTCATTCACTAGGCCCCCCCATGTGGTTCTGGCATTTTTGCTCACCGTTCTTGTGATCATTTTGACCCCACGGGGTGAGATCTTGCGTGGAGCCCCAGATCGAGGGAGATTATCAGTGGTCTTCCATTATCTAATAATTGCTCACACAGTTGATTTCTTCACACCAAGCTGCTTACCTATTGCAGAGACAGTCTTCCCAGCCTGGTGCAGGTCTACAATTTTGTTTCTGGTGTGCTGGCCATAGTGGAGTTTGGAGTGTGACTGTTTGAGGTTGTGGACAGGTGTCTTATACTGATGAGTTCAAACAGGTGTAATTAATACAGGTAATGAGTGGAGGACAGAGGAGCCTCTTAAAGAAGTTACAGGTCTGTGAGAGCCAGAAATCTTGCTTGTTTGTCGGTGACAGAATACTTATTTTCCACCATAATTTCCTCATAAATTCTTTAAAAATCAGACAATCTGATTTTCTGCATTTTGTGCACATTGTGATTACTATGTTTAGCTGTGCTGTAAGGTAGTCAGTTAAATTCAAAATACTTTATCATAATTTGTAGTTATCATTACTTACAAGTTGAATTAACTGTGGGTCCTTGCCTTATTCTTGCCCTCTAATTGTGTTGGTGGCTTCACTGTCAATGTCACTTCAGAAATAAACTGAGAAAAAGTAAGTCATAGCATTTTCATTAAAAAAAAAAAAAAAAAAACAGAAAACCTACCATTTGTTTTGAAGCGGCAATAAACTCAGCTCCTCGCCTTGACGATTGGCTTTAAAGGTGAAAAAAACTTTATCAGCCTCCTAGTTTTCTTAAACGTTCAATACACTTATCAAATTTTTGATGAATTTATGTTTAAAATCCAAATTTAATATATAATACTGTATATACATATTTGTTAAATATATTACATATATTAAAATATATTTTTATTTTGTTGGTAAAATGACTCAAAAGGACTCACTTGTGACTTGCAAAGCAATGACTTGGTCCCATCTCTGCAATGGAGGATCCGACATTAAGCCTTTTCAAGTGGTTGTATATTACATACCTCGTGGCTGTGCTATGTGCTACAGCTTAGTATTGGCCATACCTTATGCTAGTACCTTGTGACTTTGCTAACGGCGGCATCTTTTCCCAGGAAAAAGTATCTTGAGCGGGCTTCTGGATTTACACACTCCAACGGCTTCAGAGGGCAACTCAGCATGACTGTTATCTTAGCCAACCGTTCGGGATTTTGCTGACTCCGTCCTTTTCTCGGGGGCTTCGTTTCCCAACTTTTCGAACGTCCATCCTGCTCATCTCTTCCACCCCACCCCTCACTTTTTCGAGTCGCCTCTCTCATCCACCTTCTCGCGAGACAAAGCACATCTCTTCTTTCTCACCTCTCCAGCCCATACTACACCCAACAATACACACCAATAAGAATGGCTTAGCAGAGGAAGAGAACCTCATCTTTGCAATACTATATAGTGTAATTAGTCAAACCAACACAATCCCCTTCAGTATAAATTTTACATCACAATAATAAATGCACTTCTATTAAATATGTAGGAGTTTATATTAACCCCTTCTGTGATATTTTAGCACCCCGATTTGCCACTGGGCTACATTTAAATGTTTAAAAGTAACTCAATTACAAAATTATTAAAATATTTACTGAAAACTGACATTCCAACAATGCTTCATCTTGTTTCCTGATGTGCACACAATGTATAATTAGGGTTGCGCCAATCAGTGTTTTATGCTGCCAATTCTGGTACCGATAATCTGAGTGAGATCTGCCGATCACTGCCGATACTGAACATATATAGATTACCTGTAAATTTTTCAATTTATTTATTGTCAGTGCTATTGGCTACATGATCAGACATGTTTGGGTTTGCTTCGCAGCTCTTGCGCGCTCACGCAGTGTGAAGGGCGGAGGAGGCGCTACACAACGGCTAAACAGGATGATTCATTTATTTCTAAACTTTGTATTTATTGAACTACCAAAACAAACAACTACCTGCATCCTCCTCTCTTAACACCAACTTCCCTCATGTCTTCCTTCACTACATCTATCAACCTTTTATTTGGTCTTCCTTGAGCTCTCTTCCCTGGCAGCTCCATCCTCATCATCCTTCTACCAGTATAGTCACTATCTCTCCTCTGTACGTGCCCAAACTATCGAAGTCTGCTTTCTCTAACTTTGTCTCCAAAACATCTAACCTTGGCCGTCCCTCTGATGAGCTCATTTCTAATCCGATCCAACCTGGTCACTCCTAGGGAAAACCTCAACATCTTCATTTCAGCCACCTTCCTGTTGTCTCTTCAGTGCCACTGTCTCTGATCCATAGATCATTGCTGGCCTCACCACTGTCTTATAAATGTGGCCCCTTCATCTTGGCAGAGACTATTCTGCCACATAACACACCTGACGCCTTCCTCCGCCCGTTCCAACCTGCTTGGACCCATTTGTTCACTTCCTTACTACACTCACCATTGCTCTAGACCAGAGGTGTCAAAACCCATTTTAGTTCACGGGCCACATTCACCCCAATTAGATCTCAAGTGGTCCGGACCACAATATTTGTCTAAAAAATCCATGAATAACTATTCAAAATTTTCCCCGTTGTTTTGGTGCAAATAATTACAAGTAATGTCGGAAAATATTCACATTTATTCATTGTTGTTGCAAATCAGGAGCAGTCTGAAATTTTTAACCAAACATTTCAACAGTGTTATGAATCAGTGAGCGTACAGTTATGCATATTTTGTAAATGTATACATAAAAATAAAAGTTGTGGCAGTGCATTGGGGGGAAAAAAAGCAAAAAAAAAAAAACCCAAAAGGTTGTAACAACCAACCTCTTTTTAAATGAAGCTTTTGACTGAAATTTTGTAATATTCAATGTCTTAAAACATTTCTACAGGAGGTATTTATTTTCACAGTATTATAGTGTGAACATGGCACACCATTTTATATTAGTGTGCTCCTGAAACTTGGCATCGTTTGGCCTTCACAAGTGCATCAGTCATTTAAGTGTCGTCAGTGCACCCTCCAGTGGACAAAATTAGCAACAAAAGTTACTTTTATTGAAAAATAGCAGTGAATGTGTTCTCCATCCCCACGGGCTGGATTGGACCCACTGATAGGCCGGTTCTGGCCCGTGGGCCATATGTTTGACACCACTGCTCCAGACTGTTGACCCCAAATATTTAAAGTCCTCCACCCTCACTAACTCTACTCGCTGTAGCCTCACTCTTCTCCCTCCACCCTTCTCATTCATGCACATATATTCTGTCTTACTTTAGCTAATCTTTATTTCTCTTCTTTTCGGTGCATGCCTCCACCTTTCTGTTCCTCCACATGCTCCCTGCTTTCACTGCAGATCATAATGTCATCTGCGAACATCATGGTCCACGGGGATTCCAGTCCAACCTCATCCGTCAGCCCATCCATCACCACTGCATACAGAAAGTGACTCAGGCCTGATCCCTGATGCAGTCCCAGCTCCACCATAAACTCCTCTGTCATACCTACAGCACACCTCACCGCTGTTCTGCTGCCCTCATATATGCCCTCTACTATTCTAACATTTCTCTCTGCCACTCCAGACTTCAACATGCAGTATCACTGTTCCTCTCTAGGGACTCTTGTCAGAGACTTTCTCTAGATCTACGAAGATACAATCGATCTCCTTCTGACCTTCTCTATACTTCTCCATCAAAACCCTCAAAGCTAATGATGCATCCGACACCGTACTGTTGCTCGCAAATATTCACTTTTGTCCTGAGTCCAGCCTCGACTATTCTCATCTGGCTCCTTTCAATGCAGAGGAGCAGCGGCTCTACTCTGAGCCCCTCCCGGATGACCGAGCTTCTCACCCTATCTCTGTGGGAGCCCGGACATCCTGCGGGGGAAACTCATTTTGTCCGCTTGTATCCGGGATCTTGTTCTTTCGGTCACGGCCCACAGCTCATAGACCATAGGTGAGGGTAGGAATGTAGATCGACCGTTAAATAGAGAGCTTCGCCTTTCGGCTTAGCTCCTTCTTCAACACAACGGACTGATAAAAAGTCCGCATCACTGCAGACGCTGCACCGACCAGCCTGTCAATCTCTCGTTCCATTCTTCCCTCACTCGTGAACAAGACCACATTTATTTGAACTCCTCCACTTGGGAAGGATCTCACCTTTTTCCGACTGAGGACCATGGTCTCAGATTTAGAGGTGCTGATTATCATCCTAGCCGCTTCACACAGCTGCGAACCGCTCCAGTGAGAGTTGGAAATCACCGCCTGATGAAGCCAACAGAACCACATCTACAAAAAGCAAAGATGCAATACTGAGGCCACCAAACGGACCCCCTCTACGCCTCGGCTGCGCCTAGAAATTCTGTCCATAAAAGTTATGAGCAGAATCGGTGACAAAGGGCATCCTGGGCGGAGTCCAACCATCACCGGAAACCGGCCCGACTTACTGCCGGCAATGCGGACCAAACTCTGACACCGGTCGAGCAGGGACCGAACAGGCCGTATCAGGGGTTCCGGTACCCCATACTCCCGAAGCACCCCCCACTGGGCTCCACGAGGGACACAGTCGAACGCCTTCTCCAAGTCCACAAAGCACATGTAGACTGGTTTGGCGAACTCCCATGCACCCTTGAGGACCCTGCCGAAGGTGAAGAGCTGGTCCACTATTCCACGGCCAGGGCGAAAACCACACTACTCCTCCTGAATCTGAGATTCGACTTCCCGACGGACCCTCCTCTCCAGCACCCCTGAATAGACCTTACCAGGGAGGCTGAGGAGTGTGAGCCCCTTGTAGTTGGAACACACCCTCCGGTCCCCAACCACCCCAGTCTGCCATTCAAAAGGCACTGTCCCCGATGTCCATGCGATGTTGCAGAGGCTTGTCAACCAGGACAGCCCTATAACATACAGAACCTTTAGGAACTCCGGGTGAATCCATCCACCCCCGGGGCCTTGCCACTGAGGAGCTTTTTAACCACCTCTGTGACCTCAACCCCAGAAATAGGAGAGCCCGCCTCAGAGAACCCAGAGCCTGCTTCCTCATGGGAAGGCGTCTCGGTGGAATTGAGGAGGTCTTCGAAGTATTCTCCCCACCGACTCACAACGTCCCGAGTCGAGGTCAGCAGCAACCCATCCCCACTATAAACAGTGTTGATGGTGCGTCCCAGAATTTCCTCGAAGCCGTCCGGAAGTCGTTCTCCATGGCCTCACCGAACTCCTCCCACGCCGGAGTTTTTGCCTCAGCGACCACCAAAGCTGCATTCCGCTTCGCCAGCCGGTACCCACCAGCTACCTCAGGAGTCCCACAGGCCAAAAAGGCCCGATAGGATAGACGGCATCCCTCACCGCTGGTGTCCACCAACGGGTTTGGGCTCACACTGCACCCGACCCGTATGGCCCCTCCCACAGTTGGTGAGCCCATGGGAAGGGGGACCCACGTTACCCTTTTGGGCTGTGCCTGGCCGGGCCCCATGGGTGCAGGCTCGGCCACCAGGCGCTCTCCTTCGAGCCCCACCTCCAGGCCTGGCTCCAGAGTGGGGCCCCGGTGACCCGCGTCCGGACAAGGGAAGCCTAGATCCATTTTTTTCTTTCTTCATAGGGGTTTTTGGAGCCGTGCTTTGTCTGGTCCCTCACCTAGGACCTGTTTGCCTTGGGTGACCCTACCAGGGATGTGAAGCACCAGACAACTTAGCTCCTAGGATCATTTGGACACACAAACCCCTCCACCACGATAAGGTGACGCCTCAAGGAGAGGAATGAGAGAATATTTTTTCAAAAACTAAAGCAAAACGATATTGTACATCAGTGTAAACATTAAATGTCTTGTCTTTGTAGCGTATCAAATTGAATATAGGTTGAAAATGATTTGTAAATCATTCTATTATGTTTTTGTTTTACACAGCGTCCCGATTTCATAGAATTGGGGTTTATATCTATTAAAAGAGGAGTCTTGCCAATATAGTTTTCAAATATCTTTTTGAAATTGTTGTGAATTATTGAGTATAAAGGATGGAAACTAATCTGAACTCATTTTTGTGATAATAGGATGAAATTGAACAGGTGATTTTAGTAGGTGGCTCTACCCGTGTCCCCAAGGTTCAGGAAGTGCTGCTCAAAGCAGTGGGGAAGTAAGTGTCAACATGGAAAAATCTCGTTTGATTGGCATGCTTCAAATTTTGAAAGGACTTCAAAATTTTGACTTTGGATTGTGTAACACATTTTTTCCTTATAGAGAGGAGTTGGGAAAAAACATCAATGCAGATGAGGCAGCAGCCATGGGAGCAGTATATCAGGCTGCTGTTCTAAGTAAGGCTTTCAAAGTCACGCCATTCCTGGTCCGAGACGCAGTAGTCTTCCCCATTCAGGTTGGTTCAGTTACCCTTTTAGCACCATAATAATAGATATTAGTTTCACAGCTTTCAGGGCCAGTTTGAATTATTAAAATTGCACAAAGTACGAGGAGTTACGGTAATTTGAAATACACATGCACCGCGGTGTCACCGGTGATCCCCGTGGTTTTAAAAGTGTTAAACTATGGACATATTGTAATTTGGCACATGACTTTTTACTTGCCACACAATATTCCTCGCAATGAACATCTTTTTACAATCTTGTCACTTTTATATTTATTTTTGGTCTTGTGACTACATATTTTTTTTTTACTGTGACATTTATTAGGATTTTGGTAATATTAATTCACCACCTCTTTAGTAGTGTGTCACTTCCTTTTTCAAGCACAACGATTCACAAATGTTTTCCATTATTTAAAACAAAATAATAATAATTATTCCGTTGCTGCCTGGCTTCAGACTTTTCTTTTTTCTGTTTTCTCTCACTACGGATTTTGGATTACTGCCATCTGTTGATACGCTTGGTTAGATCACTGCCTGGTTTTGGGAATATGGGCTAAAACGAGAGTTATTTAACTGGTTGGGAAACTAGCCAGCAAATAGCGAGGCGGACTGCGCACCTAGCAACATGGGTCCAAAGAAGTCACTGACAGCCGAGAAAGGAGCTGATATTAAGAGGTCTTTGGAGGGAAGAAATCTGTTGTCAAACTACAGCGTAACACCATCCTGGACCTGGTGGACGTGAAGAGACCTGGTTCAAAAATGCCGAGAAGGTTTGCCGTTTGGTGTACCTGGAATCCAGAGGGTCGGGGTTGGAACACTGGAGCTGTTTCTTCTAGCCAAGAGGATTGAAGTTGACTGTGACGTCGGGGCATGTCTATACCAGGAAAATTAAAACACATCAGCCCTCATCGGATTTATCAAAAGATTAAATGAAATAGCACCCTTAAAACAAGGAAGGAAGCTGATGGCATCAAACCTCTGCATTAAACCAATACCTAACAAAACAAAACATTGTCAGGAAAAAATGGCTTCTTCAAAAAAGAGATTTTAAAACACATGGACCACAAACTGCAAAATACTCATTAAATCGAACGCCGGCGCAATCTAAAATTGAAATTGTTGAAAGAGCTGGAAAATATCAGAGCAGCATAAACTGAACTGTAAGTTATCAAACAACTCTGTTCACATTATGCAGCCATGTCTGAGAGATCCATTCATCTAGTAGTCAGTTGTTCAACCCCCCGCACCCATCAAAAAAAAAAAAAGGAAATATCAGACAAAAATAACCCAGGTAAGCATAAAATACAGGTTTGTAATGGTGATTTTATTTATTAAGGAAAACAAGACTGTTCAAAGCTACCTGGCCCTTTGTGAAGAGTAATAACTGGTTGGGGCACCCACAGCAGCAACTGAAATCAAGCATTTTCTATCACTGGCAATGAGTCGTTCACATCTCTGTAGAGAGAGTTTGGCCCACTCTTCCTACACCATCGTGTTTTAGAACATGAATGGCCTTTTTAAGGTTATGCACGCATTTCAGTCTGATTCAAGTATGGACTTTCACTAAGCCACTCCAAAACATAAAAAAAAAAAAATAAAAAATAAAAGAAATTTAAGCCATTCAGAAGTTGACTTGCTTGTGTGTTTTGAATTGTTGTCCTGCTGCAGAACCCAAGTGCAGTTCAGCTTGAAATCACAAACTGATTCTCCTTCAGAATTTTCTGTTAAAGAACAGAATTAATGTCCAGGTCCTTAATAAAGCAAAGCAGACCATCACCACCGCCATATTTGACTGTTGATGTGATGTTCATTTTCTGTAATGCTGTTACATTTACGCCATATAATAAGCAGTGTTGTACCTGAACGAGTTCAATGAATGAAAGATGAGCTAGTTGATATTTTGTGCAAACATGAACTGAACTTAGTTGACATACTGTGTTCCATGTTTTTGTTTGCATATTAAGAACAAAAGTCCTGTTTTTGGTTTAATTCCTAACTTTAAAAAAGACCATTCAAGCAACATGTTTTTCTTCGTTTTTGAGTGGAAGGTAAAATCTGCAGCTGGCTACTTGTTGTGGACTGAATGAGTAGCAACAATCGGAAAATGAAATGCCAATATTTTTAAGGGGAATAGCCAGCAACATATTGAGGAAAAAAAAATATGAACTACTTCACCAACTAGTTCACCATTCCAAAAATGGTGAACTTAGTTCAGAATTTTGAATTATGAACTATACTAGTTCATGTTTGGAATGGTGAACTTAACGTAGAAAATGAACTTTCCCCACACTGATAACGAGACACACTTTCTCCTTAAAATTCTTGAGAATCAATTCCCCCCCCCCCCCTCAAAAGAAAAATAAGTCTTCTTTATAGTAAGCAGTGTTTTTTGCCTTGGAACTCTGCCATGGATGCAGGTTTTACCCAGTTCATTTGCTATTGTTGAGTCATGAATACTGACCTTACTGAATGAGTTGTTGCTATGCTCCTGGGGTAATTTTTGTAGGCTGACCACTCCTGGGAAGTTCTGGAAAGGTTTACCACTGTTCCATGTTTACTCCATTTTTACATAATGGCTCTCATCATTGTTCGCTGGAGTTGTATTGGCTTTGTGACTCTTTCCAGACGTCAATTTATTTCTCATCTGTTTTTGAATTTCTTTGGATTGTGGCATTTTGTTACAGCTTTTTGAGCTCTTTTGGCTGTCTTATTTTTTTCCCCCCCAGATTGTTTTGTTGATTGAAGGGATTTGGAGGTAATTAGGCTTGGGTGTGGTCAGTGAAAATGAACTCAGCTTTACAAAATACGTGATTAGCCACAGTTAATTCATGATTTAACGAGGGGGGCACTAATTTTTCACACACGGCCAGGTAACAATTTTATTTGTTTTTCCCCTAATAAAATCACCATTTAAAAACTTGTGTTGGGTTAGATTTGTCAGATATTTACATTCATTTGATGATCATAAACAGTGGGGAAATGTTGGATTTATCTTACCCAACATTATAAAAAATAGACACAAAAGGAATGAAGACGCTGGTTTCTTTTTCTCATGAGGTATGGGAGATTGTTCAGATTACAGCCTCTCAATACGCTCTAAACAATCTCTCCCGTCGCTCCTGTATTTATTTGAAATAGGGAGGTTTCTAAGTTTACAAGACATAACGTACTAAGCTACTAGACACAACACACTAAGGGTAGGGTTTCAAGGTGAAAACATGGGACCAACACCTGCCACGTCCTTCTATCTGATAATTCCTTCTGAGTCATCTACTTGAAGGCGAGACATGTTCCTTTCTCAAAATGGTCCATAATACTAATGCAAGCTAAGCAAATAAATGATAACTTCTACAATATATTTAACATGTCCCTCCTGTTTATCATGTATTTGCACAAATTCTCATATCATTTTACAGTCACTTCATTTCGATTTTTTTTGACTGTAGAATCATTTTTATGAAACAAATACATTTACACTCAGAGTAAACTTGTCATACATGAATGTTGTAGTTTAAACATCGTAATCATCTGGATCAGGAAACAAATCAGGTAAAACAACATCGTCATCATTATCAACCTCCAATAAAGGATAAATCTGCTCCATGCGGTTCCATGTGGGGGTAATTGCTGTGGTAATTAATCTACTGATTAAAGCCCGAATGCATGGGGTACAATAACATCCACACAATGTCAGAATGGCTGCAAAAACAGCAATTGATATCAATATTGGTGAAATTAGGGTTTTGTATTAACCAAAAACGTCCATCCAGCTGTCCCACAAGGAGTGTTTTTTTAGGGTCCGTAGACCATCGATGGCTCTGGTCAAGGTGCCATCTGAAGCAGTATTGTTTGTTCTCCAAACATACCGCAAACACCTCCCTCTCTTGCAGGGAGCATGTCGACAGCTATGCGGTTTTGGAACATCCTTGAGCTGCTCGTGCACAGCTTTCAACCCACTCTGAGTCCAATTTCCTAATCTCTGTACATGGAAGTGGATATAGTTTATCCCATCAACATTTTTATTAATCATACACCAACAGCATATAAAGTATTCAAATCCTCCTACAACTTGGTCAGCTAATTTGTATTGATTAGGAACCCCACGAGGAACACCTATGGCGTCGATGTATGTTTTATGTTGGATAATTTTGCCTCTGCCAGGATAAATGTTGCAGATACTCCTCAATCAGTGTGCAAATGGAGCAGATGCTACTCTGCGATGAGTGGCCAGTATTGGTCAACAACAGATATGCAAATAGTGCAGCGTGGCGAGACAACTACAGTGAGTGCACGAGTAATGTATAATTGGCCCCACAGAAACGTGACAATGAACTCAAGTCAAAAAATTGCCAGCATGTTGTAATGGAATTGTAGGTTAGGTGTTTAAGAAGTTTATCACAAGAGGGAAGAAGCTTTCGGAATATCTGCTAGTTCTAGTTTGCATTGATCGGTAGTGCCTACCTGAAGGAAAGCGCTGGAAGAGCTGGTGACCGGGATGCGGAGGGTCCGAGAGGATTTTGCACGCTCTTGTTCTGGCAGCGTGCAAGTCCTCAAGGGTGGGTAGGGGGGTACCGACAATCCTTTCAGCAGTTTTGATTGTCCGTTGCAGTCGGAGTTTGTCCTTTTTTGTAGCAGTACCAAACCAGACTGTGATGGAAGAACACAGGACTGATTTGATGACCGCTGTGTAAAACTGCCTCAGCAGCTCCGGTGGCAGGCCGTGCTTTCTCAGAAGCCGCAGGAAGTACATCCTCTGCTGGGCCTTTTTGAGGACTGAGTTGATGTTGATCGCCCACTTCAGGTCCCGAGAGACTGTAATTCCCAGGAACTTGAAGGTCTCGACGGTTGACACAAGGCAGCTGGACAACGTGAGGGGCAGCTGTGGCGAAGGATGTCTCCTGAAGTCCACGATCATCTCTACAGTCTTGAGCGTGTTCAGCTCCAGGTTGTGTCGGCCGCACCACAGCTCCAGCCGCTCCACTGTCGATATGCAGACTCGTCACCGTCCTTGATGAGGCCGATAACAGTGGTGTCATCTGCAAACTTCAGGAGTTTGACAGCCGGGTGCGCTGAGGTGCAGTCGTTCGTGTAGAGAGAGAAGAGCAGCGGAGAGAGGACACAACCTTGGGGCGCCCCAGTGCTGATGCTGCGTGTGGATGTGGTGGCCTCCCCCAGCCTGACCTGCTGTGTCCTGCCCGTCAGAAAGCTGTAAATCCACTGGCAGATGGCAGGTGAGACGCTGAGCTAGAGAAGCTTGGATGAAAGGAGTTCAGGGATGATGGTGTTGAACGCTGAGCTGAAGTCCACGAACAGGATCCTTGCGTAGGTCCCTGCACTGTCGAGGTGTTCTAGGATGAAGTGCAGTCCCATGTTGACTGCATCATCCGCAGACCTGTTCGCTTGTTAGGCAAACTGCAGGTTTTGAGGTGGTCCAGCACGAGACGTTCAAAGGACTTTATGACCACAGATGTCAAGGCGACAGGCCTGTAGTCATTTAGACCCGAGATTGCAGGTTTCTTGGGGAATGGAATGATGGTGGAGCGTTTGAAACAAGATGGTACTTCGCACAGTTCCAGAGATCGATTGAATATCTGTGTGAAGACTGGAGCGAGCTGGTCCGCGCAGACTTTGAGGCAGGATGGGGACACATGGTCTGGGCCTGGCACTTTGTTAATCTTTTGTTGTTTGAAGATGCATTTCACATCCTGTTTATGGACGGTTAACGCAGAAGTCAGAGGTGTGATTGTGGTCGGGGGTTCGGCCGGATGGTTGTGTGGTGTGACAATGTCCTTTTCAAATCTGCAGTAGAAGGTATTCAAGTCGTTGGCTAGTGTGCTATTGTTCTTTGATTGGGGGGATCGCTTGTAATTAGTCAGCGATTGGAATGCATGCCAGACTGATTTAGAGTCGTTAGCGCTAAACTGTTTTTCCAACTTTGCTGCATAGTTCCACTTTGCAATGTTAATTTCTTTAGTCAGCTGTTTTCTAGCTCGATAGTACAGGGCCCTGTCCCCGCTCTGATATGCGTCCTCTTTAGCTTGGCGAAGCTGCTTAAGTTTAGCAGTGACCCACTGCTTGTTGTTGTTGAATGTGCGAAATGACTTTGTTGCTACACACACATCTTCACAGAAACTAGGATGTATTCATCCAGGCTGCCAGCTGAATTTTCAAAGACACTCCAGTCTGTGCAGTCTAAACAGCTTTGAAGTTCCATTTTTGCTTCATTGGTCCACCTTTTCACTGTAGGCTTCACGCATGTATGTTCTTGCCTGTACGTCGGTATTAAGTGAATTAAGCAGTGATCAGACGAGCCCAGGGCTGCACGAGGTATAGCACGGTATGCGTTTTTTAGCGTAGTGTAGCATTGGTCTAAAATGTTATTTTCCCTGGTATAACAGTCAATGTGCTGCTTGTATTTAGGGAGTTTGTGGTTGAGTTTAGCTTTGTTAAAGTCCCCGAGAATAATGAGGGGTGAGTGCGGGTGGTTTTTTTCAATGTCGTTGACTTGTTCAGCGAGCGTTAGCAGTGCGGCGTTCGTGTTAGCTTGAGGCGAAATGTAGACGCCAGCCAGGATGAATGATGCGAACTCCCGCGACGAGTAGAATGGCTTACAGTTCAAAAACAGCGACTCCAAATGCGGGCTGCAGTGTGCTGAGCTCCGTGACGTCCGTACACCATTTATCGTTGATATAGAAGCATATCCCGCCGCCTTTTGTTTTCCCCGATGATTCCATGTCACTGTCTGCTCGATGAATATGGAAGCCGGGAAGCATGACGCCGCCATCGGGTACAGCGTTTGTACTGAGCGGACTTGCGAAAGTTGGTGAAAAGAAAAGTCCGGAGTAGCCTCCTTGATGGTTAGCAAGTCTCCCCTTGTGTAAGTGAGTCGTGTAATGTCTCCAAAGACGAACGAAAAACACAAAAACAATACTAGAGAGCGCGTTACCGAGGCGACCACACTGGTAGGCGCCCTCTTGGATTCTTGTATGCGTACAAACAGTATATTGCACAAAGTAGAAACTAAAACTATTGTGGATACATAAAAACTATCTGATTGAGTGCTGTTTTATTTTTTACTTTTGAGATCTGAGTAATCTGCTTTAATAGACTTGTTTTTTTGTTTCCAGGGTTAAAAACAGAATTTGCAAGGATGAATTTAAACCTTAGAGTTGATGGGACATCGAAATCTCGTCCACTGGCACTTTGATTCAGGGTGCACCTGTGTCCACCATTACAAAGTTGATTTAATTTAAAACACAAAATGACAAATATTGCCATAATTTATTCACGATTATGACTGTCGGATGGGAATGTTCTTGACAACATTTTTAAAATTACAGAAATTCTGACAAATTTGGAGAAATTGTTTTGGAAGTGATTTTATAGGTTGGCAGCTCTGACTTAAAATGCTGTTTTTAAAAAAAAATATTCAAAGTTACCTGGCCCTGTGTGAAAAAATAATGCCCTCCTAAACCTATTAAACTGGTTGGGCCATTCTCAGCAGCAACAACTGAAATAAAGTGTTTTCTGTAACTGGCAATGAGTCTTTCACATCTCTTTGGAAATATTTTTACCCGCTCTTCCCTGCAGGATTGTTTGAATTAACCAAAAATAAAGGGTTTGATCATGAACTGCCTTTTTTTAAGGTCATGCCACTGCATTTCAATCGGATTCAAGTCTGGACTTTGGCTCACCCACTCCAAAACCTTCATTTTGTTTTTTTTAAGCCATTCAGAAGTTGACTTGCTGGTGTGTTTTGGATCGTTATCCTGCTGCGCTTCAGCTTGAGGTCACAAACTGATGGCTGAACATCTCCTTCAGGATTTTCTGTAAAAGAGAATTCATGGTTCCATCAATCACAGTTGTCAAGTTGTCCAGCTCCTGAATGGGAAAAGCAGCCCAAGACCATCACAAAACCACCACCATGTTTGACTCATCATACCAACAGTTTTGAACGGACCACTTTTACATATTGTTTATTGACAAGTAGTGCAATAAAAATAACGCTTTTTCCCTAAAATGAGGAATAATCACCATTACTAATCTTGACTACAATATTGATCAGAATAATCATGATTATCATTTTGGCCATCATCGTGCAGCAAAGTGTCACATTACCTAATGTTATGCTAAAATCTGTATAAAGATGGATCAAATAAAAAAAGAAGTTTTAGAATGTGCGAATTGCTGTACGTGCTTCAGAATAACTAGGCTTGAAAAAGATTTTTACTTGAAGTATAGCAACCTGCTCAGTTTTTGTGGCCTTGAGCCCCCCCCCCCCCCCCCCCCCCCCCCACAAAATAGTCATATTAGCATTGTTTTACAGCATTCAATTTCCCCTATTTTGTTTCGGGTGAGAAACCGAAGAAAAAAAGAGGTGGCTTACCCAATATTCAAACAAAACAAGAAGAAAAAGATAACTGATCAGACGTAAACTTCAGGTGTAGTTACCAAAGTCTTCACGCGTCAGGTGATAAAACAATCAATTTTCCCCAAATATGGTCAAACTCAACTTTTTTAATTCTCAGGCAGTCGGGTAGAGTTTCCATTTTATATATCTCTGGAATTATCCCAAACCACTCCTCCAATGATGGTGGTGAGAATTTGGTTTGGATGAACTACCTGACATACACAGAGTCCTGCCCTCAACCCGATGAAATCAACCCAAATGTGTTCTGAGTGGATGAGTCAGGGCTTCGCGTCCAACATAAATATGCTCCTGGAAGAACTGGCAGAAATTTACACACATACACTCACTCCCTTTGCAGCTTCTGAGCTGGCATATTGATCATAAACTGCGCCGCCAGGGCAATTTTTCCTCCTTCGAATTTCAGCAGGGCAACGCCCTTCTGTGCCGCAGAAAGTTGCGCCACAACCACGCGTCGCCGCGCAATGCGCACCTTGTCCCCCTGGATGAATTAGTATTAATTAGAAAGTATGCCCCATCCCCGTGGCGTGCAAGGTTTTAGCCTCGCCCAAAAAATCCAACCAAAAGAGTCTCTTACAGCGCTGTGGAATAATTTTGGGCCACTCATCTTTGTAGAATTGTTGTAATTCAGCCACATTGGAGGGTTTACGAGCATGAACTGGATTTTTAAGGCAGCATCTCAATAGGATTCAGGTCATGACTTTGACTAGTCACTTCAAAGTCTTCATTTTGTTTTTCAAGAGGTGGACTTGCAGGTGTGTTTTGGATCATTGTCCTGCTGCAGAACCAAAGTTTGTTTCAGCCTGAGGTCACGAACAGATGGCCGGACATTCTGCTTCAGGATTTTTTTTTAGTAGACAGCAGAATTCATGGTTCGATTTATCTCAGCGTCTTGAAATATTTGCAGATATATTAAAAAAGGAAAAACTGAAATCACACAGCCATAAGTATTCAGACCCTTTTCTGTGACACTCATATATTGAACTCTGGTGCTGTCCATTTTTTTCTAATCATAATGAGATGGTTCTACACCTTCATTGGAGTCCAGCTGTGTTTGATTATAATGATTGGACTTGATTAGGAAAACCACACACCTGTCGTTAGGAAAACCACACACCGTCGATATAAATAAGACCTTACAAGCTCACAGTGCTTGTCAGAGCAAATGAGAAATCATGAGGTCAAAGGAACTGCCTGCAGAGCTTAGAGACAGAATTGTGGCAAGGCACAGACCTGGCCAAGGTTTTTTTTTGCTGCACTTAATGTTCCTAAGAGCACAGTGGCCTCCATCATCCTTAAATGGACTAGATCTGGCCGTCCGGCCAAACTGAACAATCAGGGGAGAAGAACCTTGGTGAGAGAGGCAAAGAAGAACCCAAAGATCACTGTGGCTGAGCTCCAGAGATGCAGTCGGAAGATGGGAGAAAGATCGAGAAAGTCAACCATCACTGCAGCCCTCTACTAGTCGAGGCTTTATGGCAGAGTGGCCCGACGGAAGCCTCTCCTCAGTGCAAGACACATGAAAGCCCGCATGCAGTTAACTGGGGAAAAGAAACACCTGAAGCATTCCAAGATGGTGAGAAATAAGATTCTCTGGTCTGATGATACCAAGCTAGAACTTTTTGGCCTTAATTCTAAGCGGTATGCGTGCTCTGCACTGCTCATCATCTGTCCAATACAGTCCCAGCAGTGAAGCATGGTGGTGTTAGCATCATGCTGTGAGGGTATTTTTTCTGCTGCAGGGACAGGACGACGACTGGTTGCAATCGAAGGAAGTGCAGGGATATCCTGGACTAAAACCTTCTGCAGAGTGCTCAGGACCTCAGACTGGGCCGAAGGTTCACCTTCCAACAAGACGGTGACCCTAAGCACACAGTTAAAATAATGGAGTGGGTTCAGAACAAATCCATGACAGTTTTTGAATGGCCCAGTCAGAGCCCTGACTTAAACCCAATTGAGCATCTTTGGAGAGACCTGAAAATGGCTGTCCGCCAACATTCACCATCCAACCTGACAGAACTGCAAAGGATCTGCAAGGAGGAATGGCAGAGGATCCCCAAATCCAGGTGTGAAAAACTTGTTGCATCATTCCCAAAAAGACTATTAGCTCAAAAAGGTGTGTCTACGAAATACTGAGCAAAGGGTCTGAATACTTATGGCTGTGTGATAATTGTTTTTCTTTTTGAATAAATCTCCAAAAATTGTGTTTATTTCTGTCAGTATGGGGTGCTGTGTGTACATTGTGGGGGGGAAAAAATTAACTTCAATGATTTTACCAAACGGCTGCAATATAACAGTGACAAATTTAAGGAGGGCTGAATACTTTCCGTACCCACTGTAGTAGTAAAGAATATTTCTTATTCATAGTCAGCTGGTCTTAGGTCATAAAGGCACAGCCATGAACCAAACTTATTGATGTCACAAAATGCTCAAATGCTAGCTTTTTAAGTAAAGATACACAAAGGCTGTTAATGCTTTAAAAAGAAAATGCCTTTTATGCACAATGTGAATTCAAGAAATAAAAACTGTTGGCTGTATTAAAAAAAAAATAATCTGTTGGTCATACAGTCCCCTCGAACAAAAGTATTGGAACGGCAAGGTCAATCTACAAAAGGCAACACCTGAGCAAGTAGAAACACCCATCAGTCACATGTTCCAATACTTTTGCTCACTTGAAAAGTGGGTGGGTTCAAAAAAAGATGCTCTGTCCTGAGTTGTTTAACACTTCTAGATGTAAATACCATGAAATAAAAGCTGGAATTTGGAGCTTTTTTCTCCTATTCATATTTTGATCTGAAACCCAAATGTATTCAGTATAGAACAAAAACAAAGGAACAGTATACAACAAAAACAAAGGAACTGACCTTGCCATTCCAATACTTTGGAGGGGACTGTACGTTAAGTGAAAGGTCTCATTTTCTCTTTTGTATGCAAAATTTCTCTTTACCCAAGCAACTGTAGTTTATCCAAATGATTGATTGAATATTCACGAGGATAAGTCATATTTTTATTGTTTCATAAAATCCTTGCTTCAGGTCCCCTGGAAGATTTTATCAGAAAGCTGCAAAAAAATTGATTCTCAAAATTAGAAACTTGCTCCTGAAATTATTACAGCGCAAACATGTTTTATTAAAGGACGGAGCTCAATTAACAATGTCAGATGACTGATAAACCTAATAAGTGTCTCATTGTAATAATCTAAAAGCAATTGTCTTGTCACAACATGCAGAAAAAGCTTTTGACAAAGTTAATTGGTCTTTTCTTTTTGCTGTACTTGACAAATTTGGGTTTGGTGATTCATATGTTCACTCGATCGCAACGTTATACAACTCACCCAAAGCAACTGTCATATGTTCACTGGATCACAGCGGTATACAACTCACCCAAAGCAACTGTCACCACAAATGGGGTCACATCACAAAGTTTCACTTTACAAAGAGGAACTACACAAGGATGCCCACTCTCGCCCCATGCTTTTTGCACTATTTATCGAACCACTGGCAATAGCGATAAGGCAGAACACTAGTATTAAAGGTATCTGTACTTCTGTGTCAGACCACAAAATCAATCTTTATGCAGATGATAGCCTTCTTTATTTACAAGAACCCAAGGCAACAGTAAATTACTGTTTTTGTCAATGAGAATGTATTTCTGAAGATATCTGCCGATTAACCATCGTCAGTAGACACAGAGGTATTTTTCCCATTTTACAATTGTTAAGTGTATTGAATTAGTACTTATTAATTTTCTAAATGAGTTTTTGGTTTTGTGGGAGTGGTTATATTTTCTGAACAAAAACAGGTAGTCACGTGTGTTGAGAATCTTTTTAGGATTGTTGTTCTTACTTTATAGTATTGAAGGAAATTACTACCTCTAATTTGAAATTCTTCGAATAAGATTTCACCGGACATGAATTAGTTTTTAATAAATGTAGGCGTTTTGATCATACGGGTAGATGCAAAATCGCATTATACATCGGTAGAAGGTCAACTTTGGGGGTGCGCACTATACATGGGTGCACATTATACACGAGAAATTACGGTAACTCATGGAATCCTGCGGACCAAAATCCAAACTTTCCTATTCTGAGAGGGATACCAAATATCAAGGCATTATCATCTCAGCAAAACTTAAGAGTTAAAGAATTAAAATCACTCATCAATCATCGTCATCAAATTAAAACGTTCCTACCCATCTCACTTTTAGGGCGTATAGTTACAGTAAAAATGACAACGTTACCACAAATTAACTATTTTCAATGATCCCATTCAAACCCACATTAAAATGGTTCAAATGCTCGACTGCCATTTTACTCTAAAAATAATAAAAATATAATTAGCCTAGCTACCCTTCAGAAAGGTAAAACATAAGGGGGATTTGATGCCCCCAACTCAAACACCATTACTTAGCTAGCCAATTACAGTACCTCATTGAATGGTTACATCCAAATGTTGAACAACAGTCTTGGCTGGAACTCGAACAGATAGACTGCAATAGCACCAAACTTTCAGACCTCCCATTTATCAGCACAAGTCTCAAACGCCACAATTGTTTTAAGAATCTGATTATTGCAGTCACTTTATTAGCTTGGCGGAAAAGTCGAGAAACCACACAATCTCAGTCAGTCACTCAGCCTGATTTTGAGATTAACAAAATACCCCTTTATTGCAGCACATGGGAGCAAAATGGAATTGACCGCCTACATCATTTATTAAAAACTAATAAATTCATGTCGGGTGAAATCTTATTCGAAGAATTTCAAATTAGAGGTAGTAATTTCCTTCAATACTATAAAGTAAGAACAACAATCCTAAAAAGATTCTCAACACACGTGACTACCTGTTTTTGTTCATAAAATATAACCACTCCCCCAAAACCAAAAACTCATTTAGAAAATTAATAAGTACTAATTCAATACACTTAACAATTGTAAAATGGGAAAAAGACCTCTGTGTCTACTGACGATGGTTACTCGGCAGAAATCTGCAGAAATACATTCTCATTGACAAAAACAGTAATTTACAGCTAATCCAGTTCGAAGTACTCCATAGATCACACATTACACGATATAGTATGCATAAAATGGGCGGCCTCTTGCTTCACACACACTGTCTATTTTTATTACCGTAATTTCTCATGTATAATACGCAACCCCAAAGTTGACCTCAAACTTCTGGAAACCCTTCTAGCCATGTATAATGTATTTTTACAATGCATGATTTTGCTTCTACCCATATGATCAAAATGAAGTATTATCTGTATTTTGTTAGTTTTTTCAAGTTATTATTCTGAAGTTAAGCGTTTTATTTTAACATGTAATATTCTTATTTTGAAATTCACAGCCCTACTTTTATTTAGTAAGTGAGGAAAAAAAACAGTTGTGCTCATATGTTTGATCACCCAGGCATAATTTGTAAGAAAAACATGAAGGGCCAGGTGAAACTCAATTTTATTTTAATGGGATTCAAATTGGCGGCACGGTGGAGGACTGGTTAGAGCGTCTGCCTCACTGTTCTGAGGTCTGGGGTTCAATCCCTGGCCCCGCCTGTGTGGAGTTTGCATGTTGTCCCCGTGCCTGTGTGTGTTTTCTCCGGGCACTCCGGTTTCCTCCCACATCCCAAAAACATGCATGGTAGGTTGATTGGAAACTCTAAATTGCCCTTAGGTGTGAATGTGTGCGTGAATGGTTGTTTGTTTATATGTGCCCTGCGATTGGCTGGCGACCAGTTCAGGGTCTACCCCGCCTCTCACCTGAATATAGCTGGGATAGGCTCTACATGCCCACAACCCTAGTGAGGAGAAGCGGTATAGAAAATGGATGGATGGGATTCAAATTAAACTGTCAAGTATTTCAGAAAAGCATTGTCATCAAACAAAACATAACCATAAAGAAATTAATGATGGTTGTTGTTCAGTCATCTGTTGTATTTATATAAAAAAAAATAAAAAGTAAATATCACACATTCTGCCGGGGTATGTACATTTATGAGCACAACTGTACATATTATGCAGTCATACGTACCAGTCATATTGGAATGAAAGTGTTGACTACCTGTAGGTGGCGGTGGTATATTAAAATTAAAATTTACACCTTTCTCATAACCTCTTGTGGCTGTGGCATATTGTAATGAAAGTGTGTAGCTTTTTCATAACCTCTAGATACCGGCATACATTTAAAAAAATGGGAAAGGTTTTTTCATTTTCCCCTGCACCCATGTATAATGCGCACCATTGACTTGACATTTTTTGGGGGGGGGAAATGTGCAATATACACGAGAAATTACGGTACTCACACTGTACATGATTACACATTGGGCTCATTCACATCTCATTCAGGGTCCATTGGAGGACTGGCACGAGGGATGATGGGTCGGGCGGTGGGCCAGGTACTGGCACATATGGCACATCCCGGGACTCACACAGTCTCAAGTGTAAAATGATCTATGGGTGTTACTTTTAGGCCAGATGTAATGGGATACATACCTTCCAAAAACATACCTTTTTTGTCTCATCAGCCCACAGAGTATTTTCCCAAAAGTCTTGGGGCTCATCATGCTGTCTTCTGGCAATTCTTTCATGTTCTTTTTGCCCAGAAGTGGTTTCTGTTTTGGAACTCTGCCATGCAGGCCATTTTTGCCCAGTCTTTCTTATGGTGGAGTTGTGAACACTGACCTTAACTGAGGCAAGTGAGGCCTGCAGTTCTTTGGATATTGTTGTGGGGTATTTTGTGACCTCTTGGATGAGTCGTCGCTACGCTCTTGGGATAATTTTGGTCAGAAGACCACTCCTGGGAAGGTTCACCACTTTTCTATATTTTTGCCATTTGTGGATAATGGTTTTCGCTGTGGTTTGCTGGAGTCGCAAAGTTTTAGAAATGGCTTCATAACCTTTTCCACACTGATATATCTCGATGACTTCTTTCTCATTTGTTCGCAAATTTCTTGAGATCTCTGCATGTTGTCTAGCTTTTGTGTCAATATTGGAATCCAATGCACACCACGCCAAGATCTTCCTCCCATCCCCCCTCGCCTGAAATCACTGTCCACTAAGATGCGAATGGCCATGAAGAACCTTATCTGTGAATCTGACCTATCTGCGGGGTCTTTTCCAGAATAAGTCAGAACCCTATGGAGATCAGGCATTTTTGATCCCTGTAATTACAAGGGACAGAAGGTTGGTCAAAGAAATATGGCACTAAAAAGAACTACAAACTTAGTGAGGATAAAATATGAATCAAGCCATTGTCTCGTTATCTCTGCGATAACTTTTCAATATCAGGTCACTGGGCAATAAATCAATATTGATTAATGACATCATTACAACCTATGATCTGGACTTATTGTTACTAAATGAAACGTGGTTAACAGAAAGTAGCTGTAATACCATTTTAAATGAGGCAACACCAGCAAATTTTATTTTATGAACAACTGTAGAATAGGGGAAAAAGGTGGTGGTATTGGTGTTATTTTTAAGTCATTATTTCAGTGTAAAGAAATTATCCTGAGTGATTTTAGCTCTTTTGAATATCGCTGTTTTTTAGTTACCCCTCCTTGAGCCGTCACCTTGTCGTGGTGGAGGGGTTTGTGTGTCCCAGTGATCCTAGGAGCTAAGTTGTCTGGGGCTTTATGCCCCTGGCAGGGTCACCCATGACAAACAGGTCCTAGGTGAGGGACCAGACCAAGCACGGCTCAAAGACCCCTAATGATGACGACAAACAATGGACTTCGTTTTCCCTTGCCCGGACGCGGGCCACCGGGGCCCCCCACTGGAGCCAGGCCTGGTGGTGGCACAGCCCGAAAGGGTAACGTGAGTCCCCCTTCCCATGGGCTCACCACCTGTGGGAGGGGCCATAGGGGTCGGGTGCAGTGTGAGCTGGGCGGTGGCCGAAGGCGGGGACCTTGGCGATCCGATCCCCGGCTACAGAAGCTGGCTCTAGGGACGTGGAATGTCACCTCTCTGGCAGGGAAGGAGCCCGAGCTGGTGTGTGAGGTCAAGAAGTTCTGACTCGATATAGTCGGACTCGCCTCCACACACACCTTGGGCTCTGGTACCAGTCCTCTCGAGAGGGGTTGGACTCTCTTCCACTCTGGAGTTGGCCATGGTGAGAGGCGGCGAGCAGGTGTGAGTATACTTATTGCCCCCCGGCTTGGCGCCTGTACGTTGGGGTTCACCCCGGTGGACGAGAGGGTAGCCTCCCTCCGCCTTCGGGTGGGGGGACGGGTCCTGACTGTTGTTTGTGCCTATGCACCAAACAGCAGTTCAGAGTACCCACCCTTTTTGGAGTCCTTGGAGGGGGTGCTGGAGAGCGCTCCCGCTGGGGACTCCATTGTTCTGTTGGGGGACTTCAATGCTCATGTGGGCAATGACAGTGAGACCTGGAAGGGCGCGATTGGGAGGAACGGCCCCCCCGATCAGAACCCGAGCGATCTTCTGTTATTGGACTTCTGTGCTCATCACGGATTGTCCATAATGAACACCATGTTCAAGCATAAGGGTGTCCACACGTGCACTTGGCACCAGGACACCCTAGGTCGCAGTTCGATGATCGACTTTGTGGTCGTGTCATCGGACTTGCGGCCGCATGTCTTGGACACTCGGGTGAAGAGAGGGGCGGAGCTGTCAACTGATCACCACCTGGTGGTGAGTTGGCTCCGATGGTGGGGGAAGATGCCGGTCCGACGTGGCAGGCCCAAACGTATTGTGAGGGTCTGCTGGGAACGTCTGGCAGAATCCCCTGTCAGAAGGAATTTCAACTCCCACCTCCGACAGAACTTTGCTCATGTTCCGGGGGACCATGTTCCGCGCCTCCATTGCTGAGGCGGCCGACCGGAGCTGTGGCCATAAGGTGGTCGGTGCCTGTCGTGGCGGCAATCCCCGAACCCGTTGGTGGACACCAACGGTGAGGGATGCCGTCAAGCTGAAGAAGGAGTCCTATCGGGCCTTTTTGGCCTGTGGGACTCCTGAGGCAGCTGATGGGTACCGGCTGGCCAAGCGGAATGCAGCTCTGGTGGTCGCTGAAGCAAAAACCCGGGCATGGGAGGAGTTCGGTGAGGCCATGGAGAGAGACTTCCGGACGGCTTCGAGGAAATTCTGGTCCACCATCCGACGTCTCAGGAAAGGAAAGCAGTGCACCACCAACACTGCGTATAGTGGGGATGGGGCGCAGCTGACCTCGACTCGGGACGTTGTGAGTCGGTGGGGAGAATACTTCGAAGACCTCCTCAATTCCACCGACACGCCTTCCCATGGGGAAGCAGAGTGTGGGTTCTCTGAGGCGGGCTCTCCTATCTCTGGGTTTGAGGTCACCGAGGTAGTTAAAAAGCTCCTCAGATGTTGTGGGGCTGTCCTGGTTGACACGCCTCTGCAGCATCGCGTGGACATCGGGGACAGTGCCTCTGGATTGGCAGACCTTTTTAAGAAGGGGGACCGGAGGGTGTGTTCCAACTACAGGGGGATCACACTGCTCAGCCTCCCTGGTAAGGTCTATTCAGGGGTGCTGGAGAGGAGGGTCCGTCGGGAAGTCGAATTTCAGATTCAGGAGGAGCAGTGTGGTTTTCGTCCTGGCCGTGGAACAGTGAACCAGCTGTACACCCTCGGCAGGGTCCTCGAGGGTGCATGGGAGTTCGCCCAACCAGTCTACATGTGTTTTGTGGACTTGGAGAAGGCGTTCGACCGTGTCCCTCGGGGAGTCCTGTGGAGAGTGCTTCGGGAGTATGGGGTACCAAACCCCCTGATACGGGCTGTTCGGTCCCTGTACGACCGGATTCAGAGTTTGGTCCGCATATCCGGCAGTAAGTCGGACTCGTTCCCAGTGAGGGTTGGACTCCGCCAAGGCTGCCCTTTGTCGCCGATTCTGTTCATAACTTTTATGGACAGAATTTCTAGGCGCAGCCGAGGCGTAGAGGGGGTCCGGTTTGGTGGCCTCAGTATTGCATCTCTGCTTTTCGCAGATGATGTGGTTCTGTTGGCTTCATCAAGCCGTGACCTCCAACTCTCATTGGAGCAGTTCGCAGCCGAGTGTGAAGCGGCTGGGATGAGAATCAGCACCTCCAAATCTGAGACCATGGTCCTCAGTCGGAAAAGGGTGACATGCCATCTCCAGGTCGGGGATGAGATCCTGCCCCAAGTGGAGGAATTCAAGTATCTTGGGGTCTTGGTTTCCTCCGCAGGGTGTCCGGGCTCTCCCTTAGAGATAGGGTGAGAAGCTCGGTCATCCGGGAGGATCTCGGAGTAGAGCCGCTGCTCCTCCGCATTGAGAGGAGCCAGATGAGGTGGCTGGGGCATCTGATTCGGATGCCTCCCGAACGCCTACCTGGTGAGGTGTTCCGGGCATGTCCCACCGGGAGGAGACCCCGGGGACGACCCAGGACACGCTGGAGAGACTACATCCTTCGGCTGGCCTGGGAACGCCTCGGGATCCCCCCGGAAGAGCTGGATGAAGTGGCTGGGGAGAGGGAAGTCTGGGCGTCCCTGCTGAAGCTACTGCCCCCGCGACCCGACCCAGATAAGCGGTAGAGAATGGATGGATGGATGGATGGATGGATGTTTTTTAGTTAAAGGTGACCCAAAGGTTATTGTTTTAATAATTTATAGGCCTCCAAGATACAATAGAACATTTATGGAGGACTTTTCAGAACTGCTGTCAGTTATTTGTACTTACAACAACTATTTTGTCATAACAGGAGACTTAACATTCATGTTGACAATAACATGGAAAACAATCTAAAGAACTCTCTGCTGTACTAGACACATTTGGCCTCTCTCAACATATTTAGAGTCCAACCCACACTCAAGGTCACATCTTGGACCTGGTCATCTCTAAGGATGTTGAAATTCTATCAATTGACATTAAGGTTATGGCTATTTCTGACCATTTTTGTGTATTCTTTGAATTACAGATTCTTCCAAACGTTCAGACAAACTATACGTCTATTAAGAAAAGGTACATAAATGAGAGTACCGCCACTAAGTTTATGACCATTGCTGTGCCACAAACTGAATGCTGAGACAGTTGAACTTTTGGATAATTTCATCTGTAAAATCTTAAAATGTCATGAATGCTGTCGCTTCTATTAAAAGTAAGACAATCTTGAGGCCACCGAGAACACCGTGGAGGAGCACAATGATGTTAAAGACCTCTTAAAGTGTAGGAAAGCAGAACGTAAGTGGAAAAAAACTAAACTCCAAATTGACTATGACCTCTACAGACAAAGTCTTTGTAATTTTAACCAAGAGTTAGTCAGTGCGAGACAGCAACACTTTTCTGAAATCATCAGTAAGAACTTCAACGGCCAGATCTAGGAAAGGTCCTGGTGGTTCTAAACCTCTTCCATTTCTGTATAATTGAGACCACAGTGCTTTTCGGGACCTTCAATCCTGGTGAAATTATTTTGTATCCTGCCCAGATTTGTGCCTTGACACAGTAGGTGCAATGGGGTAAAGCACACCGCCACTGGACTCTAGAGCACTGGGGACACGTTCTCTGGAGTGACAAGTCACGCTTCTCCATCTCGCAATCTCATGGACGAGTCTGGGTTTGGCGGTTGCCTGGAGAATGGTTCTTGTCTGACTGCTTTGTGCCAAGTGTAAAGTTTGGTGGAGGCGAGATTATGGTGTGGGGTTGTTTTTCAGGAGCTGGGCTCAGCCCCTTAGTTCCAGTGAAAGGAACTGAATGCTTCAGCATACCAAGAGATTTTGGACAATTCCATGCTACCAACTTTGTGGGAACAGTTTGGAGCTGGCCCCTTTCTCTTCCAACATAACTGCACTAGTAAAAAAAAAAAAGCAACGTCCATAAAGACATGGATGACACAGTCTGGTGTGGATGACCTTGACTGGCTTGCACAGAGTCCTAACCTCAACCCATAACAACTTTGGGGTGAATTACAGCGGAGACAGAGAGTTAGGCCTTCTCGTCCAACATCAGTGTGTGTCCTCACAAAAGCACTTCTGGATGAATGGTTAAAAAAATGTTTTTTTTTTTAAATCCCATTAACCCACTTTGTGGACGGCCTTCCCAGAAGAATTAAAACTTTTATAGCTCCAAAGGGTGAACTGACATCATATTCAACCCTATGTATTAGGAATGAGATGTCACTTAAATTCATATGTGCGTCAAGTCAAGGAAGGTGAGCGAATACTTTTGGCAATGTAGTAGTGTATACACTACATACAGTCCATAGAGTATGCACTCACACACACGCACGCACACACACACCAGACTGTGTTGCGCAAGCCACTTTAGCAGCACTGGGGTTTTGTCATCTAATTTGTCTTATTTGCCTTGGTTCTCTGACCTTGACTATGTTGCACACACAACCTGATCTTAGATATTTGGACATTCAATTAAAACTTTTTATACTGTATATACCATTGTTTTATTTAGCTTTTTATATTATTTGTACTGTCTTTTGTAGTACCTTGGGCCCTTGAGCACCATAATTTCAATCCTTAGTATGTTACGCATAGAGAAGAATTGACAATGAAAAGCACCTTGAATTGTGTGCTTTGTGTTAAAACTGTAAAATCTGTAAAAAAACAACTTTGTAAGAACCACAAAAAAAACGGAACCCTAGTATTTTCTCACGCAATTTATACTGTCTGTCAAATGTTTGATGTCTGATGGTTTCTCAACTGTATTAAGAGGCAAACTACATTCTGTGAGCACACACCATATTGTGCTGTTCTGTTTATATTTACTTTTTATGCAGTGATTTATTTATTCATTTGTTGTTGTTTTTTTAAATTTTTAGTAAGATATATCTGTGATTCTAAGCACCTGTGATTGCATTTTGTTAGGTTGAATTCACTCGTGAGGTTGAGGAAGAAGGTGCCAAAGCTTCGAAACACAACAAACGTATCCTCTTTCAGAGGATGGCACCCTACCCCCAGCGAAAGGTCATCACATTCAACCGCTACAATGACGACTTTGCTTTCAACATAAACTATGGCGATCTCAGCTTCTTGTCACATGAAGATCTCAGGTAGCTGCTGGCTTTAGTGTAGTTTGCGATCTGGAGTTCCCATTCAAATAAGCTTGTATCTAAATTGTGTGACTTTTCTAACTGAATGCCCTATTGATTAATGCTAACCACATTCTTCTCTATAATTTTCTTCTGAATTGTAGTGTGTTTGGCTCTCTCAATCTGACAACAGTCAAGTTGTCTGGAGTGGGTAGCAGCTTTCGAAAGCACAGAAATGCAGAGTCAAAGGGCATCAAGGCCCACTTCAACATGGATGAAAGTGGAATTCTCCTACTGGATCGGGTTAGTGGCACATTTTGATCATTTCACCTTAAACATGAGTCTGGTAAAAATGCTCTACAAGGGAAACATTCAAATGCCAGATTGTATGTGCTATACAAAAGGCAGAATTGTCCATAGCATACCTTGTACAACCAGTTTGGACAATTAGTATCGTAAAATCCCCAACTAAACTGTAAAACCGATATGATTTTCTAAATCCTTTAAGTAAAGGAAGTTAATAAACTTTTGTTTTTAATCCACAGGTAGAGTCTGTTTTTGAAACCATTGTGGAGGAGAAGGAGGAAGAATCTACATTAACCAGTATGTTCTTCGATTAATACACTACAAATGTCTTGGGACACAAAGTCTTCTAATCAATTAATCAGTCAGGGGTAGGGAAAGACCCCTGCATCTTCCCAAGACATTTTAGATAAGACCCTGTTTTCAACATTATGTAAGCTGTTTTGCCTGCTGTTGCCTGGCTGGTGCACTAGTGCAAAAATCCAGGTCCATAAAGACATACAGTTAAGGTATAAGTCTCCTTTATGAAATCAAATATAATGGTACTTGGAGATAAGAGTTCAATTTGTTCCTTTACCATGCTCATAACACAAAACACTAGTCTCAAATCGTCTTTACCCATTGAATTGAATGGAAATGAGTTCAATGCATTCTAGCCTCCCCAAAAAGAAAAAAAAAATTGTCATGTTTTTTAATGAGAAAAATAGGACCGTAATATAGTCCCCTCCAATAGTATTGGAACGGCAAGGTCAAGTCCTTTTTGTTGAATACTGAAGACATTTGGGGTTCCGATCAAAAAGATGAATATGAGACAAAAGTTCAGAATTCCAGCTTTTATTTCATGCTATTTACATCTAGATGTGTTAAACAACCCCAGGACAGAGCACCTTTTGTTTGATTTGAAGCCACCCACTTTTCAAGTGAGCAAAAGTACTGGAACGTGACTGATGGGTGTTTCTAGTTGCTCAGGTGTTGCCTTTTAGATAGATTGCTTAAACATTTAATAGTACTCGTTTTTCGCTTTGGGTTTCACCTGGGAAAACTGCATTTGCTGTTAAGCAAACATGAAGACCAGCTGTCTATGGGAGAAAAGCAAACCATTTTGAAGCTGAAAGAAGAGGGAATATCGATCAGAGCTACTACACAAACATTGGGCATAGCCAGTGCAACAATTTCTGAAAAAGAAACAAACCACTGGTGTACTGAGCAACAGCTATCGAACAGGTGAAGAAACACCCGTAGAGAAAAGTCAGTTCCATCACGGCCACAGGGCAGAGTTGAAGGTATCACAATCCACTGTTCGAAGAAGACTTCGAGAGAAGAAATACACGGGCCATACCACGAGATGCAAACCACTCATCAGCAAAAAAAATCACAAGGCTAGATTCCATTTTGCAAAGAAGTACAGAGATGAGCCACAAAAGTTTTGGAACAAAGTTCTCTGGGCTGATGGGACCAGGATTAACCTCTACCAAACTGATTGAAAGGCCAAAGTATGCCGAAAGAAGGTATCTGCTTATAATCCAAAACACAAGCTCGCCTGTGAAGCATGGTGGAGGTAATGTCATGGCTTGGGCTTGCATGGCTGCTTCTGCAAAGGGCTCACCAGTCTTTATTGATGATGAAATGCAGGATGGTAGCAGCAAAATGAATTCTGAAGTCTACAAAACTGTTTTGTCAGGCAGTTTACAAAAAAATACATCCAAACTGATCTGGAGTATCTTCATCATGCAACAAGACAATGACCCAAAACACATTGCCAACACAACAGAGGCCTTTATCGGGGAGGGAGTGGACGGTCTCAGACTAACCAAGTCAATCACCGGACCTTAACCCAATAGAGCATGCATTTTACCTCCTGAAGAGGAGACTGAAGGGAGAAACCCCCAGAAACAAACAAGAACTGAAAGAGTCTGCAGTAAAGGCCTCGAAAAGCGTTTCAAATGAAGAATTGAACAGTCTGAAGTGAATGGCTTGTTGCAGTTATTGCAAGTAAGGGTTGCCACCAAATATCAAATGTTATTCAATTTAAGTTAATTTAATAATGTCTAGGTAGCACGGTGGACGACTGGTTAGCACATCTCCCTCACAGTTCTGAGGACCCGGGTTCAAATCTGGCCTCACCTGAGTGGAGTTTGCATGTTTTCCCCGTACCTCCGTCGAGTTTGCATGTTCTCCCCATGCCTGTTTGGGTTTTTTGCAGGTACTCCAGTTTCTTTCCTCATTCCCCCCCCCAAAAAAAAATGCATGGTAAGTTAATTGAAGATTCTAAATTGTCCTTAGTTGTGTGAGTGTGAATGGTTGTTTGTTTATATCTGCTATTGGCTGGCGACCAGTTCGGGGTGTACCCCGCCTCTTGCCCACAGTCAGCTGAGATGGGTTCCAGCACGCCCGTGACCCTAGTGAAGATAAGCGGGATAGAAGATGAATGAATTAATGTCTGTTCCAGTACTTTTCCTCACTTGAAAAATGGGTGGCTTCAAACAAAAGGTCCTCTGTCCTGAGTTGTTTAATACATCTTGATGTCAATACCATGAAATGAAGTTGGATTTTTGAACTTCTGTCTCATATTAATCTTTTGAAGGTTTTGAATGATTCAAGGCCTGACTTCGAAGCCAGTCACAAGAAGTCATGCTTAACACCGATGAAAAGACTCCTTTCAACTCTGCATTCCCACGTATCAGGGGCATTTCAGCGTAATGTGAGAATTGGTGCTGTCCACTGCAGTGCAGTTTTTCGTGTCCCAAGTTACTGTAGATCCAATTTCCACACACTTTTGACGTTTAAACCCAAACCAAACTTTTATGCAGTTGCTTGCGTCCCCAAAATTATCGGAGTGATTGATTTCTCTTCTGTATTTAAGTAATGCGTTTGCGTTTTCCACCAACATGTCCAATTCCATCACTTCAAACTTCAGAGCTATGAAAGTGAGTGAACACACTTTAGTAATCTTGGATCTTAATAAAAGATTGCAATCTTAGATCACACCCAACACACCACCAACAGTGCGCACAATTTGTTAGTAAGTGAACACGCAATTTAGCACACTATTTGGGAGCGTGGTAAATAAGGCTCAGTGTTTAAAATGTTTGCATTCACACGCACAAAGACAACACTAGCAGGACGTCAAATTAAAATATCTATTTGCTACATTTAAACAAGACTGCAGCAAAAATGCAAAGTAAAATGTATTATTGATTGACATGTCAGGGGTGGGTAGAGTAGCCAAAATAGTGTACTCAATTAAGAGTATTGTTACTTTAGAATAAAATGACTCAAGTAAAAAGTAGTTTTTCAAATAATTATTTGATTAAGAGTAAGAAAAAAAACCTACACAATTACTGAGTAACTTCTGAATTATTTAGTAAATCGGAGCATGAACGTCAAATAAAATGTAAATAACTAGATAAAATATGAACGTGCAAATTCAGATATTGCTGAACATCACTTAATCTAAAACATAATATATAAATTCTTTGTAAAATAACAAATTAAGGCAAATTCAGCTCCAAGAAATGGTCCTATACTGTTTTTTCCCCCCCACTTGTTAAACAGCAAAGTAGGGTAACCAGGCAGAGATTACAAAAACACGAACAAGGCTGCAGTGAATATAAAAGTCTAACCATCCCTGTTTAAATGCTAGGTTTTTGTGATGTAAAAGAATTTAGACAAAGATCATTTTAAAAAATGCCAGGTTTTTGTGATGTAAAAGATCAATATTTTCAAACTTTTTCCACCATCAACGTGACCTAGAATCTGTACAACTCAATTTATTTTTGTATCTTCTTTTAAAAATAAACTACTGAAATAATTGACATTTAACGTGCTGCCTTTATGGCCGGGTCGCCATTGCAAAAGACATGTTCGGTCTCAACTGGTCTTTTACATGGTTACCTAAAGTTTAAATATAATAAATTAAAATAAAACTGGCTGCACACTTCCTCTTATATTTGGGATGTGGAGTTGGTGTGTGCATGAGAGACTGCATGTTTTTTTTACCGTTACTCATGACCCTAACATAGGGCTAATGTTTCCATATGCACAGCCAAAACAACAACAAAAACACCTAACTTGGTGTCTTATCAAGTTAAAACGGGCTGAAATATCCAAATTTGGGCAGTCACAAGACTACGCTGCATCGTAAAGCTGTTGTTTTTGATAGTCTGAAATGTAAACAAACAGGAATCGCATGCAGGTGAATCGCATCGTTTGATGTGCGCCCCGCATCTGAGACGCACAAAAATAAGAACTGACGCCTAAAGGAAGATCAATCTGCATCCGAGAATGCAATGTGGATCGAAGGATTCCGGCATGGTGCTGGAAATCCAGCGTATGAATTCTTTTGACAAGACTGCTCTAGAATGTGACTAATTTGTTCGCATATGCGCCCTAATTTCTGAATGATGCTGCTAAAAAAAAAAAAAGAGAGAGAGAGAGAGGGTCCGCCCGTACACCCAGCACATTTGAGGAAGAAAAAAATAAGTCTTTTGAAAACATACACATTAAACCCATCTGGTCTCCAAACCAATCAGGTGGGGCGGGACCGTCAGAGGGAGCCCACATTTGCCGTGTGCGTGCCTGCGCGCGTGCATGCTTTTCAAATGCGTGCACTAGCGTACTCAAAGCTAAGTTTTCTGACTGCCAGGCATAAATGGAATTAGTTCCAAAACTTAACGTTACCACAATGATGTGGGAACATTTTTCATTCAAGCCAGATGTTGACTGTCTGTTGTCGTACTAAAGCGGCTCCAACTACCGGAGACAAATTCCTTGTGTGTTTTTTGGACATACTTGGCAAATAAAGATGATTCTGATGTCCAACATCCCGCTAACACCAACGAGCTGGTAAAGACAATTCAACTTAAAACCTCAGTCACAAAATCTATTTTAAACACAACCAATCCCACCCAATTTCTTCAGCTGGGAACAAAAACAGGATGGTACGTTTCCCGTCTCCTGTCAAGTTGCAATTATGGAACGCTTTGCCCAACATTGCAAATACAAACGTGACCGTATATTTGGTGCACCTATGCTCACATTATATACAATATAGTATACTCACTCATGTAAGAGATGCAGCCATTGAACCTGTTGACAGAGTAGCATTTAAAGAAAGGCTGCAGACCTTTGAAATCTAGTACAAATCAAAACAGGTTGCTTTGATCTACTTGTTGTGTTGTTAAATGTTGCTATACTTTTTATTAACCAAATGGAAACTTGATTGGCCGTAAATTGCCCAAGCCATTGTGTGTAATATGTTAATCTGTCCTGAATGTTTATTTGTTCAAGTGCAATTTTTTTGAGCAAAGCCTGAATGTCTTTATATTTTTTTATCTAAGATATTTTATTGTTCTACATTACAATGCCAATGGTCAATATATTCGCATTAATTCTTCTTAAAAAGGATAGACTTAAATTAATATCTAGCTATCTAATAACACTATATCAGTGGCATAAAACACAACAATGCTGTCATTTGTCGTGATAGTTTTTGGATAACTATATCCTAAAAAATAAAAAAAATAAAAACTCAACATAATATATTGAGAGAGAGATTATTAGATATAGATTATTATTAAATATTGGACAAACATGAAAAAAATAGTATCAACTGGAATAAAAATCTGTAATATAGCGGGACACGTGCATCCTGGCACTCACATAGGTAAACTGTAAAATGATCTACGTATATCACGATATAAAACAATCACTATTTGACTGACGTGAACTTAACATCATTAAACAGTTCAGAACAAGGACAGAACATACACGTGAAACAGAGACTGACTTTTGTGCAACTTCATATTTGAACCATACAAAATGTAGAATGCTGTGATATTTTGAATTAGCTTTCATGGCGCAAGAGCTACCTCTGTGATACTGCTTTTTGTTACGTTGATAATTGCCTCAGCAAAATAAAACGGAATCCACATTTTACTGTCTTTCAGAACTGGGTAACACAATTTCCACATTGTTTGGAGGAGGATCCCCAGAACTTGCCCCAAATGTGACTAAACCTGTGCAGGTAAATTTTTATTGACAAATGTCGTACAGTGGATATAATACTGACACCTGTTTTATGTACAATGTGAAAACCTGTACATTAAATAAAATGAGCCAGTGCTCAGTAGTATTTGCAAGAGTTGAATGGGTTTGCCAAATTTCACCACACTAACATCCCTCTAAATATGAGATGGTGTACACAGTGAATATTAGTTATTTTTATCCATCCATCCATGTTTTCTGTACCACTTTATCATCAGTTGGGTCACGGGTGAGTTTGAGCCTATCCCAGCTGACTTTGGCCAAGAGACAGGGGTACACCCTCGACTTGTCAGTTATTTTTATATACAGTGGTCATCTCATACTTGTGGCTCCGCACCTGCTTATTCACCTGTTCGCAGATGATTTAAAAAATAAAAAATAAATAAAATTAAAAAAAAGTAATTCTTTTCGGAAACGCTTATTGGCTGTTTATCTCCACTCATTCAAGGCGGATTTCCCTCTGTTGCAGTCCAGCCCAGTCCCCACCCAAGGCAAATGACGGGTGTTCACTGTATATAAAAATCCTCTGTTATACCCACTGTCTATAATAATATAATGTATAGCTGCTAGATAGCTGTGTATTTAAAGTAAAATCTAACGATGCAAATTTAATACATTCTGTGACCTCGTTTGGAACCTGAAATGTTTGCAAATCAAGGTGATGTTTCTCATTTGAAATTAATGGGAATGCAGTTAATTAGTTCCAGCTCTAAAAATAATATTTACCTCATTCTTATGGATGTGGTGACAATATCCATCCAGCCATCCATTTTCTGAGCCGCTTCTCCTCACAAGGGTCGCGGGCGTGTTGGAGCCTATCCCAGCTATCATCAGGCAGGAGGCGGGGTACGTCCTGAACTGGTTGCCAGCCAATCACAGGGCACATACAAACAAACAACCATTCACACCTACAGGCAATTTAGAGTTGTCAGTTACCCTACCATGCATGTTTTTTGGATGTGGGAGGAAACCGGAGTGCCCGGAGAAAACCCACGCAGGCACGGGGAGAACATGCAAACTCCACACAGGCGGGGCCGGGGATTGAACCCCAGTCCTCAGAACTGTGAGGCAGACGCTCTAACCAGTCTGCCGCCGTGGTGGCAATAAATACTGTAAAATATAGAAATAAGTGAAAACATGTACAGTATTTTTTACGTTAGTCATGGTTACAACTAGCCCATACAGATAACCAGAGAATTTGTGTGGCACATTCTCCAACATATAGCAAGGCAGTGCAGCCCCTTAAACTAGTGATGGCTAGCTAGCTAGCAGTCACAAGCCGTCAAGTGTCTGACCGGAGTTCAACTTCAGCTGTGGTATGAGACCTCACTGCTTTTAGAATTAGTGAGGCTTCATGGTCTAAATAAATCCCCTTCCCTTCCTAAAATGCTGTCTCACTGCATGACTACACATTCTTTACATTCTCTGCTACCCGGATAATGGCCGCCACATCCAACAGTGGACCTAAAGAGTTGGCCCATCTCTGCTGTGCCATACCACCAACCAGGCGCATCGCTCAACACAGATAGGTTAACTCTCCAGGTCAAAACTAAACTGGTTGCCTGCTCCTCAGAGAGAAACAGCGCTCTTTAGGACAATGTGGATATTCTGAACAAAGAAGACATGGTTTGAAAGAGGAGTGTGAGAGGCCATCGTTAGGTTTAAAGACCAGCTCTAAATAGGAGGAGGCTTACAGCACCACATAAAGTATCTCACGCATACAATGCTTTCGTACCTTCCAAAGAGACTCAATATTTCACCTTCTAACAAATAACACGGCCTCAATTGGCCTTATGGTTGCTTCAACACTTTTTTGCAACTGAATGTAATTTTAACGAGGGAGTTTTCACCCAATGACTGCTGATGACGAGCAGAAGCCTCTCTGCAAGGCATCTTAACGACTGTCGTATGCATTCCAAAATCATGTTAAGATTCCTGGTTTTGGGTTGGCCTCTAACTTTTACGATAAATAGTTTGCACTAGCGCTGTCACTATCAACCCTTTATAGAATTGATTAACACCACAGTCCCCCAATGTTGGTTTTTTTTTTATTTATTTTTTACTACTACCATGCATTTTATTGTCATAGGATCAGGATAAGATCCTTAAACTGCATATCGTGGTACTGAGTGTATGGTATAAACTGTACAGAATTTGAGAAAACAAAAACAGCCTTGACTGAATGGTTAGCATTCGTAATTAGCATTGGCACGCTAGCGATTAACATTTTAGGTTTAAAAAATATGCTAACTACTATTCAGTTCACTCATACATGTTATATGTATGTTACACATCTAATAGTGTCTAAAAAAAATCATTTACGGACGGTCCTCTGTCATTTTTGGCAATGTTTTTCACTTGTCCAACAGTGCGTGCGTCTGCAACAAAAATCAGTAGTGTATGTCCTGTAAACATGGACAGTGGCAAAATGTTCTAAGTGACATAAACTGGGTCCTGGTTTTTTTGGGTTGTTTTTTTCTCCACAGCCCTAGTTTCCACACCAAAACCGAGACGATCCTTAGAATGAAATGACCTGGATGAATGAGAATATTCACAGGTGTGATAATACAGTTCACAAAAAAAATACTGAGATATCAAAAAGATACTGATTTGTGTATTCAGGATGAGGGGGGTGAATCTGGAAAAGAGGCAAAGGATGAGAGTAAAAAGGATGACACCCAGAAGGAGGAGCGTACCACAGAGGAACCAGAGAAAAGTACCACAGAGGAGAAAAACCAGGAGAAGACAGAAGATGCAGGCCCCTTGATGGATGAGAAGGTAAATATGAAAATCATTTGGTCAACATTGCTCTCACCATTTATAGACAAATCCGTCTTACCTTGGACTGATGAATACTCAGGCTGTTAGAGGTACTTTTGTGACCCTTTCCAGCTTCATGCAAGTAAACAATTCTTAATTATAGGTATACAAAGGACTCTTTAGTGCATTGTTCACATCGGGCAATTCTTCTTGAGGTGAAGGCAAGACAAATTTATTTATACAAAGCATGTCATAGTGCACGAAAATTGTCGCAACAAGCAGTGGCTGACAAAACAGGTCCATCCTTTTTCTTTTACCGCTTATCCTCACTAGGGTCGTGGGTTGCTGGAGCCTATCCCAGCTATCTTCGGCCGAGAGGCGGGGTACACCCTGAACTGGTCGCCAGCCAATGGCAGGGCACATAGTAACAAACAACCATTCGCACTCACATTCACACCTACGGGCAATTTAGTTTCCCCAATCAACCTACTACGCATGTTTTTGGGATGTGGGAGGAAACGGGAGTGCCCGGAGAAAACCCACCCAGGCACGGGGAGAACATGCAAACTCCACACAGGCGGGGCCGGGATTTGAGCCAGAACTGTGAGGCAGATGTGCTAACCAGTCGCCCACCGTGCCGAAAAGTTTGTTCAACTCAGAGGGGCCAGCTCTTATGAGGCCTCCTAATCCTCTTCCCCTGGGAATTAATTTTAAACATTACTACACCCCGCCCGCGACCCTAGTGAGGAGAAGCGGCTCAGAAAATGGATGGATGGCATTACTACACCCATGTGATTGACGTAAATAAAACAATAAAACGATTGCATAAGTGTACCAGCACCATATATTTTATATAAAGTGGGTACAGAAAGTTTTCAGACCCCCTTAAATTTTTCACTTTTACATTGCAGCCATTTGTTAAAAGCATTTGTTCATTTTTTTCCTCATTAATGTACACACAGCACCCCATATTGACAGAAAAAAACAATTGTTGAAATTTTTTCTGATTTATTAAAGAAATACTGATATATCACACACCCATAAGTATTAAGACCCTTTGCTGTGACACTCATATATTTAACTCTGGTGCTCTCCATTTCTTTTGATCATCCTTGAGATGGTTCTACACCTTCATTGGAGTTCTGCTGTGTTTGATTATACTGGTTAGACTTGATTAGGAAAGCCACACCTGTCTATATAAGACCTTTCAGTCAGTGCAAATGAGAATCATGAGGTCAAAGGAACTGGAATTGTGGCAAGGCAAAGATCTGGCCAAGGTTACAAAAACAATTCTGCTGCACCTAAGGTTCCTAAGAGCACATTGGCCTCCATAATCCTGAAATGGAAGACGTTTGGGACGATCAGAACCCTTCCTAGAGCTGGCCGTCCGGCCAAACTGAGCAATTGGGGGAGAAGGGCCTTGGTGAGAGAGGTAAAGAAGAACCCAAAGATCACTGTGGCTGAGCTCCAGAGATGCAGTCGGGAGCTGGGAGAAAGTTCTAGAAAGTCAACCATCACTGCAGCCCTCCACCAGTCGGGGCTTTATGGGAGAGTGGCCCGACGGAAGCCTCTCCTCAGTGCAAGACACATGAAAGCCCGCATAGAGTTTGCTAAAATTAAAAATAAAAAAAAACACCTGAAGGACCCCAAGATGGTGATAAATAAGATTCTCTGGTCTGATGAGACCAAGATAGAAATTGTTGGCCTTAGTTCTAAGTGTGTGGAGAAAACCAGGCACTGCTCATCACCTGTCCAATACAGTCCCAACAGTGAAGCATGGTGGTGGCAGCATCATCCTGTGGGGATGTTTTTCAGCTGTAGGGACAGGGAGACTGGTTGCAATCGAATAAAAGATGAATGCAGCCAAGTACAGGGATATCCTGGACAAAAACCTTCTTCAGTGCTCAGAACCTCAGACTGGGCCGAATGTTCACCTTCAAAAAAGACAATGACCCTAAGCACAGCTAAAACAACGAAGGAGTGGCTTCAGAACCACTCCGTGACTGTTCTTGAATGGCCCAGCCAGAGCCCTGACTTAAACCCAATTGAGCATCTCTTGAGAGACCTTAAAATGGCTGTCCACCAATGTCCACCATCCAACCTGACAGAACTGGACAGGATCTGGAAGGAGGAATGGCAGATGATGCCCAAATCCGGGTGTGAAAAACTTTGCTTTCCCAAAAAGACGAATGGCTGGATTAGCTCAAAAGGGTGCTTCAACTAAATACTGAGCAAAGGGTCTGAATACTTATGGCTGTGTGATATTTCAGTTTTTCTTTTTTATAAATATGCAAAAATTTCAACAATTCCTTTTTTTTCTGTCAATATTGGGTGCTGTGTGTACATTGTGGAAGAAAATGAACTTAAATGATTGTAGCAAATGGCTGCAATATAAAAAAGAGTGAACATTTTAAGGGTGTCTGAATACTTTCCGTACCCACTGTATATCACACTGCGCCACCAGAAAGTATTCACAGCCCTTAACTTTTTCCACATTTTGCTATGTTACAGACTTATTTTAAAGCTGATTTGAGTACATAAAATATCCCATCATGAAAAGTAAAAACATATTTTCAGACAGTTGTGCAAATTTATTGAAAGTTTAAACATAATGGGTCCATAAGTATTCATACCCTTGGCTTAATATTTTGTTGAAGCACCTTTGGCACCAATCACAGCCAGTCTTCTTAGGTATGTCTCTGAGTTTGGCACACCTGTTTTGGGGCATTTTCTCCCATTCTTCTCTTCAGATCCTCTCAAGGTCAGTCAGGTTTGATGGGCAGCGTCGGTGGACAGCCATTTTAGGTATTTCCAGAGATATTCGATTGGAATCAAGTCCGGTCTCTGGCTGGGCCAGTCAAGGACATTCACAGGCTGGGCCAGTCAAGGACATTCACAGGCTGCCCCTGAAGCCACTCCTTTATCTTGGCTGCTTTGGGTCTTTGTCGTGTTGGAAGGTGAATCGACGCCCTAGTCTTCCGTTCCAGAGCACTCTGGAGCAAGTTCACTTGAAGAATTTCTCTATATTTTGCAGCTGTCATCTTACCCTCTTTGCGGACTAGTCGCCCAGTTCCTACAGCAGAAAAACAGCCCCACAGCATGATGCTGCCACCACCTTGCTTCACAGTAGGGATGGTGTTCGCCAGGCAATGAGCAGTGCCTCTTCTTCTCCAGATCCAGTATGATGCTTGCAATTGAGGCCAAAAAGTTCTTTTTTTGGTTTCATCAGACCAGAGAATTTTGTTTCTGCAGGTCTGAGAATCCTTAAGGTGCCTTCTGGCAAATTCTAAGCGGGCTGCCATTTGTCTTTTAGTGAGAAGTGGCTTCCGTCTGTCCACTCTACCATAAAGGCCTTATTGGTGGAATGCATTAGCAATGGTTGACCTTTTGGATGGTTCTCCTATCTCCGCAAAGGAACACTGGAGCTCCGCCTTAGTGACCATAGGGTTCTTGTTCTTTGACCAAGGCCCTTCTTCCCCGGTTCCTCAGCTTGGTCGGACGGCCAGATTTAGGAAGGGTCGTGGTGTTTCCAAACTTCTTCCATTTCCGAATAATCGAGAGCACAGTGCTTTTCGGGACCTTCAATGCTGCTAAATTTTTTTTTAATCTTTTCCCAGATTTGTGCCTTGACACAAAATCCGGTCTCAGAGGTCTGCAGACCTCCTCATTCCTTAGACTTCATTGCTTGGTTTCTACTCTATACACTACCAACAATGAGAGCTTATATAGACAGGTGTGTGCCATTCCAAATGATGTTCAATCAACTGAATTTACCACAGGTGGACTCTATTCAAGTTGTAGAAGCATCTCAAGGATGATCAGTGGAAATCAGATGCACCTGAGCTTAAGTTTGGGTGTCATGGCAAAGGGTGTGACTACTTATGTACTTATGTTTGAATGTTTGCATTTTTTTATAAATTTACATGTCTGAAAATGTTTTACTTTGTCATAATGGGATATTTTATGTAGTTTTTTTTACAAGAAAACTACACTCAAATAAGCTTTAGAATAAGTCTACAAACAGTAAAATGTGGAAAACGTGAAGGGGTGTGAATACTTTCTGGTGGCACAGTATATGTTTTTTTTGGGCAAAATCCTCAATCACGATTTTATCGTTTGATTATTCAGAGTATTTTGAAATGTATTTCCTAGCAAAGGAAACCAATTTACCAATTTAAAATCATAATCATAAACCGACTGGATAAATCATTACTACTGCAATTATTGCGCTTTATTTTAATGATCGTTTGTTTTCCTATAGGATCCTTTTTAAAGCCGTCTGGGCTTCTTCAGCTTTGCACATGCCGTAATTTCACGTGTATAATATGCTCTCGAGTATAATGCACACCCCCTAATTTGACTCCAGAAATCGAAGTCTTCTACCTATGTACAGTGCGCACCGAAAAACTTTCTGTCCATTCCTATATTCACATGCTAGAGGACTGCATCATTTGCACAATTGTCAAAATTTTTTTATCGGCATTACCACATTACTGTCACCTTTCATTCCTCAGTGACTCTCCGTATTGTTTTTATGTCTCAAAAGTATTTTCTGTCAAACGGTTGTCTGTTGTCGTACTAAAGCGGCTCCAACTACTAGAGACAAATTCCTTGTGTTTTTGACACACTTGGCAAAGAAAGATGATTCTGATTTTGATGCATTCAGTGATGGCATTTCACATTTAAAACCCTCCAATTAATCCTAACCAGCTATATTAACCATATTGCGATCGCCTCCCTCCTGATTAATGTATTGACTATTGTATCTGTGATTCCCTCTTGAGTTTAGTTTTGAAATTGCGGCTTTAAAGGTGGGTGCTTACCCATCCCACGTGCGCATTGACACGTGAACCGACTAGCACAATGTAATGAAAACTTGACAGGTCATCTGTTGGGACGATACATTCACTTCTGGTTCCAGAATAGTTAAAAAAATTGGTTCACACACAACAACAAGATGGAGGGGGGATAAGCACACATAAGGTCTATTAACGTTCACATTATTAATTATTTAGGGGGTTACAGGACAAAGTGACATAAAACCGCATAACAATTATTTACAACACTAGGCATGCTGAGAAATACTCAGATGCTGTGTGGTGACGTCATCGTTAAAACATAGCAGCTTTCCCAACATACCCAGCGTCGTCGTAAATAGTTGGCCAGCTTCCTCCTCTCTGTTCTGTTTTCAGTTTTTTAAATAGCAAAACACTTGTTGTCACAAAGTTAGGTCTGACGCGTGTATGGGACGGTGCTGTGGATAATAATGCGTGTCCTATCTGGAAGGAGCAGCCAATCACAGTATTTTGCAGCAGGCAGCCAATCATATTGCAGTTGGTCGCTTTTAAATCAAATTGGGAGAAGGGGCTGTCGTCGTCATGAACGGAAAGTGTGCAGGAGGCAGAGTTTGCAGTGGGGGAAAAAAAGGCAACTTTCAACCATTAAAACATGCACTTGCGCAAATGCGATCAGATGAAATTTTTAATGGCAATTTGGTCGATGTCTCAAGCCCTGATCACTATAGGGACTGACCAATAGTATCAATTTGTGAAAAAATATTAAATGGACCAAATTTGTACCTGCAATATGCAAAAATCCAGGTACTGTAATTCTGAAAGCTACACACTTTGTATGGCAACTGTTTAAGATTGGATAATATGAAAACAAGCACGTCAGTAATGCAAACCATTGTGTTGATTATGAACAACACAATTTCCTGTTTACAACTAAGCAGTTATATGTATGTTAGAAGATGTAAACTCTATTCTGTTACAGGAGGAAAAGGACAGTGAAAAGAAATCTAAGGCAGAGAAGGACGATGAAAATGTGACTAAACATTTGAAAAAGACAAAGATCTCAGAAGACATCGCAATGGAGCTCATCATCAACGATGTCTTGGATCCCACTGCTAATGACCTTAATGCTTCCAAAAAGAAGTAAAGAATCACTTTTCATTCATGTATTTCCAACCTGCTTTTGGTCCTTCTCTTGCTCCTTGTTTTCATCAGGCAAAATTTTTACAGGTTGCTAGATTTGACAGATCGAGACCTGGCCAAACAAGAAAGGGAAAAGATGCTCAACAGCCTGGAAGCTTTTATTTTTGAAACTCAGGTAATCTTAAGATCTCTTTCTTTGTAACTAAAAAGTGTATTCCACTAGTCCCTGCAATATCATGCTTCTACTGACATTGTGGACTGTCTGTCAGTGGACTGTAACATTATATACAAATCGATTGGTCAACATTGATTGCAATCTACAGTTGAGACCAGGAGGGAATTCCAGCAAGCAGGTTTAAAATGCTCTTAATCCAAACCTGATTTGTGACTTGAATTCCCTGAACTCAAAAACTGGGATCATTCATGTCCAGAACAGCTGATCTGAATTAGTTCACTTCAAGTCAAGTATGCTCACTTGGCCTCTCATAATTACGATATTGACTTACCATTCGATAAATAAAATGGACACGATAGTATTTCCGGATTTGATAAATAGTCATTGTTGTGGTGCGCCAGCGTGCAGATCACACAATGCCTTGAAAGGCTGTCATTAGCCACAAGTGGGCTCATGGAACGCCGGTGAACCCGGTACACTTTCGACAGTGATGGCTCCGTCCAATACTCAGCCACATAGCCTTGCTCCATGTGAAGTGAATAAGATTCACACAACAGAGACACTTTGGGAAAGTTAGCAGTTTATTCACGACCGAGCGAGTTAAGGACCTAAACAGCTTGCTCCACCGCAGTGGTCATCAGACATCGTTTAAAACATCAGCATTTCGCTCCAAGTTGTTGTGTGTTAGTCCCCAATTAACACAGACACGTTAACTGTTTATTAACCATAACCTCAATGGCACACGTTATTCAGCCAATAGTTGATGACAGCAAACATCAACATATTTGATTGACGGGTAAACTGCTCGTCTTCAGCGGACCAACCACACAGTAGCCGGGTTAACATGGAGACTTTTTTGTCGTTCCGATTTAAATCATTCCGATTAAAGACCTCTGGTCAACTGTTTACATGTGACCCGATCTATTCCGATCTGGTTTATACGTGAACTACATCTAATCAGAACAGCCGTGTGACATGCGCACTTCATTGTGAAGGTCCGTTGTCTATTCAGCACAGTAGTTGGGATTGTTTATGTTTATGTAAACAAACGCTTGATTAAAAACAACTTATAAGTAGTTAAAAACAATATCTCCATTGCATATCACCTCCGTCCAGAGCCACCATATTTACGCCGTGCGCGAACGAATACTTCACCATGAATATTCTCCTTCAGGATTTTCTGTTAAAGAGCAAAATTTCCATCAATCACAACAAGTTGTCCAGGTCCTGAAGGAACTATGCAGCCCAAGACCATCACACTACCACCACAATGTTTGACTGTTGGTATGATTTTCTTTTTCTGAATGCTGTACTACATTTACGCCAGGTGAAGCAAGACACCTTCCGAAAAGCTCAACTTTCTTCTCATCAGTCCATATATTCTCCCAAAAGTCTTGGGAATCATTTATTTTTACAAAGCCTTTGTTCTTTTTGGTCAGCAGTGGTTTTTGCCTTGGAACTCTTGACATGGGGGCCATTTTTGCTTTTCCTTATTGTTGTGTCATGAACGCTGCAAGATTTAACTTCCTGTTTTAAGCTTGTAGCCTTTATTTTGAACTATATGCACCGGAACTCAACATTTTGGCACGAAGGGTAACTTCACACGACACTGGTCAATTTTTAAAACTAAAGTAAAAATAGACTGTAGACTTTACACTGATCTGATCGGCCTAGGCCGATAACTAGCATTTTATGCTGATCTGCGTCAATGTCATAATTCGCCTATCCCGCAAAAGACATTTACTCCGCGTCGTCGTCATGTACAGTATATTCAAATCCAAAAGCTAGTTTATTTTTAGCCTTGCTGTGTCTTTTGATGTAGTACTGTAAATATCTCACCACCAATTATTTATAAAAAAAAAAAAAAAAAAAGTAACATTTTTTTAAAACGTGTCGGCGGTGTGCGACAGATAACACGTAATGCCCGTCAAATTTGGTCTTTAACGATTACACTATTTCAGACTACTGCAATAAAATCTCGTATTCCGATACCACCGCATACCGTTTTTACGATCACTGGGCATCATCTTGTCACCTCAAACACGACCGGATACACTCGTTACCATGGCGACGACAACAATACTAGAACGCGGCGTGTGTTTATAAGAGCAAAATGGGGGAAAAACGTATGGGTGGTCACCAGTGCTCGGGAGAGGACGTTAGTTTAAGGGTTGCATAAGGTATGTTCACGTACTTTTAATACGATACCACTCGCAAGCAAGTGACAAAACATTATGTAGCCTAGCAAGCTATTGCTAGCACTAACGGTTGTAAGCGAACATGCAGGCGTTATGTCGAATCATGCTCTATAAAGTTTTGGTGTGTGTGAAGTAATTTAATTACAGTAAGTTAGCACCCATTATTTCTGTCATGTTGTAATGTTGATTTGACCTCACTGATTAGAATACATGATCTGATGGGAGCAGTGATTTCCAACCTTGATGGAGCCAAGGCGCGTATTTTACAATTGAAAAATCTCACGGCACACCAACAAACAAAAATGCCACAAAAAGGGGATACATTAATAACTGTATGTACCTCCTGCCATCTAATAGAAGACCATTTGTTCTGTCTGTCACTATGCCTCACTGGCATAAATAGATGAACAAAGATACATTATTTATTGTAAATGTATTTTTTGAGCAATTAAGTAAACAAGTATATACAGTAAATGAACAAGTCATTTAAATAGACACATTGCTCCATCGTGTGATCGGCCCCAAAAATCCTGATCGTGTAAAGCCTTCTAGACTTCAAGAAAGAGAGTAATGAATAGAACCAAATACTATAAAACGTTGATTACTTTACCTACCCACCGATGAGGCACAAGCTTAGTGTTTGTGATACTGTGAGACGTTTATGTGAATTTTGTCCCAGTTCATTGTGATGTAAAGTTGCAATGTTAAGCTTGTAATGTTTGACTGCTTCTACTTTCTTTCCAGTATGGTAAAATATTTTTTGATTATTTTTTTTTTTGTCTGTCATCAGCTCTTACGTTGGTTTCAAGACTAAAATAAACGCTCAAAACAATCAGTCCAAGAGTGCGACCCACCGTGTAACTTGTTAGCTGCCTTAATGTTTTATGGACGCATTTTATTGTTTCACATTCACCCAATTGACTGAGAGTTGACTTCACTGAAGTTCTGCGCTGTCTAGGCTGAGGCTTGGAGCGGGAAGGAGCATGACATCTACACGTCATGAAAGCCTGCTTTGCACAATATAATCTTATGCCGTGTGTTGCACTAAGGCGAATGGTCAGTTATTTTAACAAAAACGACACACTTTCGTTCGCTGCCACCATTGGGCACAAGCACGTCTTCGTTGTACGTTCTTTGTTGGTTTTCACTTCTTGGTTGGTTTTCGCCACTTTGTTCTCTGGGGTCGGCGGACTGTAGGCATCAAAATTGGGAAATGAAATTTTAAAATTTTAACAATTCCGGGAGAGCCAGAGTGTTAGTCCCAGTTCCAGTCGATTCTCGATGCCCAACCCTAATGAACACTGACCATAACTGAGGCCAAGGAGGCTTGCAGTTCTTTAAAAGTTGTCCTTTTTTTTCGCAGCTATTTTTTTTTTAGATCTTCTGTCCGACTTGATTTTGTCGGGACAGATTCTATTTTAAGTGATGATTGAACATGTCTGGAGGTTATCAGGCTTGGGTGTGCTAAGTGAAAATTAACTAAATATTGTGATTAGCCACAATTAATTCATGATTTAACAGGGGGAATAATTACTTTTTCACACAGGGGCCGATAACATATACTTTTTTTTCCTTAATAAATGAAATCACCATTTAATAGCATTTTAAGTTCACTTGGGTGGTATTTGCCTATTTACGTTTGTTTGATGATCTTCAACATTAAAGTGGGAAAACTATGCAAAAATATAAGAATTTGAGAAGGGGTCCAATACTTTTTCACGGCACTCTATATAGCATTTTCAGTCGGCTTCTAAACCGATTATAAATGAAATAGAAGGCTCCATGTAAACGATTATAAACGAAATAGAAGGCTCCATGTAAACCATGCGAGTCTTGCAGATCTTTATTCTTTATTTCAGATCCAGGGGTATCCATATCACAGAGTAAAGAAAAACAATTTAACAGATAAACGAGGAAATTATAAGTATTTTCACAGCAAAAAAAATCAAATAAAAGTACGAAGGGCGTGCCTTATTTTTAATGATTTCGGAGGCATTAAAAAAAAATTATTGGGATACTTTTTGAGAGCATATATCTTTAAAAAATTATCGTGACAGTGTGTGGAAAAAGGAGTTATCGTACCACAGAAGCAATTCAACCTCTGTTGTGATCCAACTTTTCAACTGCCACGCAGGACCCTTTAAGGCAATACTGATCTTAGACCCTTTAAGGCAATACTGATCTTAAAAAAAAAATAAAAAATACTATCCTTAAATGGCTCTTTAACTCTAGGTCTGTTTAATTTTGGCCAGGGGTATTTTCTATTAGTTTTTCTACTTTTTTGTATTGAAATGCAATTAAATATATTTTTCCAGAGTTAACAATATTCCTGTTTGTGTCAATTATATGGTTAAGTTGTCCGCTAAAATTAATTTAAATTAAACCATGTTGCTATTTAGGACAAATATTGTTATACCATTAAAATGTGAAACAAAACTAAAAATTAATAAACATGAACAAATTTTAACTAATAAAATAATTCACTCATTTTTAATTTTATTTCTACTCATTTCAATGACAATTAAGCAAATTCTCTCTCTCTCTCGCTCTATATATATATTTATGTATATATATATACACACGCGCACAATTTGTAAAATGTTGGTAATGTTAATTTATTGACAATAAATCAGTCAATAAATAAATGATTTAATGAGATAAATGATGATAAATTAACAAACAACTAATCATTGTAATATGTATTGTATTATTTTCAATCAACTAAGAGAAATTATTACAAAATAGATAAAGAAAAAATGTTGAATCCCATTTTTAGGAAAATTGTCTTAATGCAAAAAATATTTGACACTTGATAAATGCTCGTCAGGTCAGATTAAACAACAAAAGGGGCCCTATGTAGTTTATCCACCCCTGAATTAGACTGGTCCCAGTCTGAGCCGCAGCATGTCTATCATGATTTATCCATTCATCTTCTTCACTTATGAGGTCGGGTTGCGGGGGCAGCAGCTTAAGCAGAAAAAACCCAGACTTCCCTCTCTCCAAACACTTTATCCAGCTCTTCCGGGGGATCCAGGGGCATTCCCAGGCCAGCCGAGTGATGTAGTCTCTCCACCGTGTCCTTGGTGATCCTTGTGGTCTTCTCCCAGTGGGATGTGCCCAGAACACCTCACCAGGAAGGCGTCAAGGGGGCATCCTAAGGAGCACCGGCTCAACTCTGAATCCCTCCCTGATGACCGAGCTTCTCACCTTATCTCTAAGGGAGCGCCTGGACACCCTGCGGAGGAAATATTTCTCCCGCTTCTATCCGCAATCTTGTTCTTTCAGTCACGGCCCACAGCTTGTGACCATGGGTGAGGGTAGGAATGTAAATAGACTGGAAAATTGAGAGAGCTTCGCCTCTCAGCCCATACACCCTGAACACCCTCCACAGAACACCCTGCCAATCCAAAGGCACTTTCCCCCATGTCCAAGCAATGTTGAGGAGGCGTGTCAACCAGGACAGCCCCACAACATCCAGAGCCTGAAGGAACTCTGTGAGGATCTCATCCACTCCCACGGCCCTGCCACCAATGAGCTTTTTAACCACCTCGGTGACCTCAAACCTGGCGATAGGAGGACCCACCTCATGCCCCACACCACGTATGGTGTCATTCTTTTGGTATGCAAAAAAGGGGGAGAGCCGCTACGCCGAGAGGCCATTTTCCCCAGAGTCGTTGGATAGAAACTCGCTCATTGATATTTCATTCAATTGTAAAGTGGTCATAAGAGTTACCCAACTGTCAAGGGGGCTGTGCTGTTTGTTGGAGGCAGAATTATTGAGTTTCTTTAGAAATAGAGCCCCCTCCTCTGTGAAGCAATGGTTTTGCCACCTTTGGCCTCTCTCACCCCTCTTTCAAACAATCTGTTCTCCCTGTGTCCTCCAAAAGAGTGCCGTTTCTCTTGGAGTTGCATATAGACACCTGAGTCTTGGCCTGAGGAATTTGCCCTTTTGTGTTGTGACAAAACACGTCCTCAATTAAACCAACACACACTGACCAATACTTACTTTTTGACTCAGACCACCCTCTGGAACACAAACTGGGTGTTATCTGTACCCTACAACCCAGAGCTGATAACGTTCCAACCAGTCCACAGTTAAAAAAGAGCACAGACACGTGAGGGAGGCCCTCCAAACGTGTAGTTATCCCAGCTGGTCATTTGTGAAAAGTGGATCCAATTCCAGAAGGGACAGGAGCAAGGTGAATGATAAATAAGAGTGACAGACCCAACATCAAAGACCCCTTATGATGACGACAAAAAATGGACTCAGGTTTCCCTTGCCCGGACGCGGGTCACCGGGGCCCCCCTCTGGTGCCAGGCCTGGAGGTGGGGCTCGAAGGTGAGCGCCTGGTGGCCGGGCCTGCACCCATGTGGTCCGGCCGGGCACAGCCCGAAAGGGTAACGTGGGTCCCCCTTCCCATGTGCTTACCACCTGTGGAAGGGGCCAAAGGGGTCGGGTGCAGTGCGAGCTGGGCGGTGGCCGAAGGCGGGGACCTTGGCGATTCGATTCCCGGGTACAGAAGCTGGCTCTAGGGACGTGGAATGTCACCTCTCTGGCAGGGAAGGAGCCCGAGCTGGTGTGTGAGGTCGAGAAGTTCAGATTAGATATAGTCTGACTCGCCTCCACGCACAGCTTGGGCTCTGGTACCAGTCGTCTCGAGAGGGTTTGGACTCTCTTCCACTCTGGAGTTGCCCAGGGTGAGAGGCGCCGAGCAGGTGTGTATACTTATTGCTCCCCGGCTCGGCACCTGTACGTTGGGGTTCACCCCGGTGGACGAGAAGATAGCCTCCCTCCGCCTTTGAGTAGGGGGATGGGATGACTGTTGTTTGTGCCTATGCACCAAGCAGCAGTTCAGAGTACACACCCTTTTTGGAGTCCTTTGAGTGGGTGCTGGAGAGCGCTCCCGCTGGGGACTCCATCGTTTTGCTGGGGGACTTCAATGCCCACATGGGCAATGACAGTGAGACCTGGAAGGGCGTGATTGGGAGGAACGGCCCCCCGATCAGAACCCGAGCGGTGTTCTGTTATTGGACTTATGTGCTCATCACGGATTGTCCATAACGAACACCATGTTCAACCATAAGGGTGTCCACGCGTGCACTTGGCACCAGGACACCCTAGGTCGCAGTTCAATGATCGACTTTGTGGTCGTGTCATCGGACTTGCGGCCGCATGTCTTGGACACTCGGGTGAAGAGACGGGCGGAGCTGTCAACTGATCACCACCTGGTGGTGAGTTGGCTCCGATGGTGGGGGAAGATGCCGGTCCGACGTGACAGGCCCAAACGTATTGTGAGGGTCTGCTGGGAACGTCTGGCGGAATCCCCTGTCAGAAGGAGTTTCAACTCCCACCTCCAACAGAGCTTCACTCATGTTCCGAGGAAAGCGGGGGACATCGAGTCCGAGTGGACCATGTTCCGCGCCACCATTGCTGAGGCGACCGACCGGCTCTGTAGCTGTAAGGTGGTTGGTGCCTGTCGTGGCGGCAATCCCCAAACCCGTTGGTGTGAGGATGCCGTCAAACTGAAGAAGGAGTCCTATTAGGCCTTTTTGGCCTATGGGACTCCTGAGGCACCTGATGGGTACCGGCTGGCCAAGCACTCGGGTGTGGGAGGAGTTCGGTGAGGCCGTGAAGAAAGACTTCCGGACGGCTTCGAGGAAATTCTGGTCCACCATCCGGCGTCTCAGGAGGGGGAAGCATTGCACCATCAACACTGTGTATAGTGTGGATGGGTCGCTGCTTAGCTCGACTAGTGTTAAAAGATGGTTCTTCCACCTGCAGTGTGCCTATCAAGCAAACAGTTCTCTGGGTGATGCAATCAACATGGGACTGCACTTCACCCTTCCCCTCTCAGGTGGGGGAAGCAGTGCACCATCAACACTGTGTATAGTGGGGAAGGGGCGCTGCTGACCTCGACTCGGGACGTTGTGAGCCGGTGGGGAGAATACTTCGAAGACCTCAATTCCACCAACACGCCTTCCCATGAGGGAGCAGAGTCTGGGTTCTCTGAGGCGGGCTCTCCTGTCTCTGGGGTTGAGGTCACCGAGCTGGTTAAAAAGCTCCTCGGTGGCAAGGCCCCGGGGGTGGATGAGATTCGCCCGGAGTTCCTCAAGGCTCTGGATATTTTGGAGCTGTCCTGGTTGACACGCCTCTTCAATATCACGTGGACATCGGGGGCGGGGGGATCCGTTGGGAAGTTGTATCTCAGATTTGAGGAGGAGCATTGTGGTTTTCGTCCCGGCCGTGGAACAGTGGACCAGCTCTACACCCTTGGCAGGGTCCTCGAGGGTGCATGGGAGTTTGCCCAACCAGTCTACATGTGTTTTGTGGACTTGGAGAAGGCGTTCAAATATGATCGTTCATCCAAAGAATTCCATACCGGATCGGTCGTGGCCCGGGTTAACAACGCCCGCCACCGGCGCAGTCAACCTGCAGGGCGCCGTTGGAAATTCAGCTACTGTGGGTCGAAGTCGAAGAAGAAGAGGTGGAAAGCGGGTTCTTCGGCAGAAAGAGAAGAGGAAAGCACAGAGCCTAGAACTGAATGAGGGGACTTTGAATGTTGGGATTATGACAGGAAAATCTCGGGAGTTGGTTGACATGATGGTTAGGAGAAAGGTTGATATATTGTGTGTCCAGGAGACCAGGTGGAAAGGCAGTAAGGTTAGAAGTTTAGGGGGTAGATTTTAAATTATTTTACCACGGTGTACATGGGAAGATAAATGGAGTCGGGGTTATTTTAAAAGAAGATTTGGCTAAGAATGTCTTGGAGGTGAAAAGAGTATCAGATCGAGTGATGAGGCTGAAACTTTACATTGAGGGTGTTATGTGTAATGTGATTAGTGGCTATGCCCCACAGGTAGGATGTGACCTAGAGGTGAAAGAGAAATTCTGGAAGGAGTTAGACTAAGTAGTTCTGAGCATCCCAGACAGAGAGAGAGATTCGTAATTGGTGCAGATTGTAATGGACATGTTGGTGAAGGTAATGGGGGTGATGAAGTAGTGATGGGTAAGTACGGCATCCAGGAAAGGAACTTGGAGGGACAGATGGTGGTAGACTTTGCAACAAGGATGCAAATGGCTGTAGTGAACACGTTTTTCCAGAAGAGGCACGGACATAGGGTGACCTACAAGAGCGGAGGTAGAAGCACGCAGGTAGATTGCATCTTTTGCAGACGATGTAATCTGAAGGAGGTTACCAACTGTAAGGTTGTGGTAGGGGAGAGTGTGGCTAGACAGCATAGGATGATGGTGTGTAAGAGGACTCTGGTGGTGGGGAGGAAGATTAGGAAGACAAAGGCAGAGAAGAGAACCATGAGGTAGAAGCTGAGACAGGACGAGTGTTGTGCAGCTTTTCAGGAAGAGGTGAGACAGGCTCTCGGTGGATGGGAGGAGGTTCCAGAAGACTGGACTACTGCAGCCAAGGTGATCAGAGAGGCAGGCAGGAGAGTACTTGGTGTGTCTTCTGGCAGGAAAGGAGAGAAGGAGACTTGGTGGTGGAACCTCACAGTACAGGAAATCATACAAGGAAAAAGGTTAGCTAAGAAGAAGTGGGACACTGAGAGGACCGAGGAGAGGCGAAAGGAATACATTGAGATGCAACACGGGGCAAAGGTAGAGGTGGCAAAGGCCAAACAAGAGGCATATGATGACATGTATGGCAGGTTGGACACTAAAGAAGGAGAAAAGGATATATACAGGCTGGCCAGACAGAGGGATAGAGATGGCAAGGATGTGCAGCATGTTAGGGTGATTAAGGATAGAGATGGAAATATGTTGATTGGTGCAAGTAGTGTGCTAGATAGATGGAAAGAATACTTCAAGGAATTGATGAATGAGGAAAATGAGAGAGAAGGGAGAGTAGAAGAGGAAAGTGTGGTGGACCAGGAAGTGGCAATGATTAGTAAGGGGGAAGTTAGAAAGGCATTAAAGAGGATGAAAAATGGAAAGGCAGTTGGTCCTGATGACATTCCTGTGGAGGTATGGAAGCATCTAGGAGAGGTGGCTGTGGAGTTTTTGACCACCTTGTTCAATAGAATTCTAGTGCGTGAGAAGATGCCTGAGGAATGGAGGAAAAGTGTACTGGTGCCCATTTTTAAGAACAAAGGTGATGTGCAGAGCTGTGGGAACTATAGAGGAATAAAGTTGATGAGCCACACAATGAAGTTATGGGAAAGAGTAGTGGAGGCTAGACTCAGGACAGAAGTGAGTATTTGCGAGCAACAGTATGGTTTCATGCCTAGAAAGAGTACCACAGATGCATTATTTGCCTTGAGAATGTTGATGGAAAAGTACAGAAAAGCTACATTGTGTCTTTGTAGATCAAGAGAAAGCCTATGACATTATCCAGAGAGGAACTGTGGTACTGCATGCGGAAGTCTGGAGTGGCAGAGAAGTATGTTAGAATAATACAGGACATGTACGAGGGCAGCAGAACAGCGGTGAGGTGTGCTGTAGGTGTGACAGAAGAATTTAAGGTGGACGTGGGACTGCATCAGGGATCAGACCTGAGCCCCTCCCTTTTTGCAGTGGTGATGGATAGGCTGACAGATGAGGTTAGACTGGAATCCCCGTGGACCATGATGTTTGCAGATGACATTGTGATCTGCAGTGAAAGCAGGGAGCAGCTGGAGGAACAGTTAGAAAGACGGGGGCATGCACTGGAAAGAGGAGGAATGAAGATTAGCCGAAGTAAGACAGAATATATGTGCATGAATGAGAGGGGTGGTGGGGGAAGAGTGAGGCTACAGGGAGAAGAGATAGCAAGGGTGGAGGACTTTAAATACTTGGGGTCAACCGTCCAGAGCAATGGTGAGTGTGGTCAGGAAGTGAAGAAACGAGTCCAAGCAGGTTGGAACGGGTGGAGGAAAGTGTCAGGTCTGTTATGTGACAGAAGAGTCTCTTGCTAGGATGAAGGGCAAAATTTATAAAACAGTGGTGAGGATTAGAGACAGTGGCACTGAAGAGACAACAGGAAGCAGAGTTGGAGGTGGCGGAAATGAAGATGTTGAGGTTCGCGCTTGGAGTGACTAGGTTGGATAAAATTAGAAATGAGCTCATCAGAGGGACAACCAAGGTTCGATGTTTTGGAGACAAAGTTAGAGAGAGCAGACTTCGATGGTTTGGGCACGTCCAGAGGAGAAATAGTGGGTATATTGGTAGAAGGATGATGAAGATGGAGCTGCCAGGCAAGAGAGCTAGAGGACGACCAAAGAGAATGTTGATGGATGTCGTGAGGGAAGACATGATGGCAGTTGGTGTTCGAGAGGAGGATGCAGGAGATAGGCTTACATGGAAAAGGATGACGCGCTGTGGTGACCCCTAACGGGACAAGCCGAAAGGAAAAGGAGGAGAAGGCGTTCGACCGTGTCCCTCGGGGGGTCCTGTGGGGGGGTGCTTCGGGAGTATGGGGTACCGAACCCCCTGATACGGGCTGTTCGGTCCCTGTACGACCAGAGTCAGAGTTTGGTCCGCATATCCGGGAGTAAGTCGGACTCGTTTCCGGTGAGGGTTGGGCTCCGCCAAGGCTGCCCTTCGTCACCGATTCGGTTCATAACTTTTATGGACAGAATTTCTAGCCGCAGCAGAGGCGTAGAGGGGGTCCGGTTTGGTGGCCTCAGTATTGCATCTCTGCTTTTTGCAGATGATGTGGTTCTGTTGGCTTCATCAAGCCATGACCTCCAACTCTCACTGGAGCAGTTCGCAGCTGAGTGTGAAGCGGCTGGGATGAGAATCAGCACCTCCAAATCTGAGACCATGGTCCTCAGTCGGAAAAGGGTGGCATGCCCTCTCCAGGTTGGGGATGAGATCCTCTCCCAAGTGGAAGAGTTCAAGTATCTTGGGGTCTTGTTCACGAGTGAGGGAAGAATGGAACGGGAGATCGACAGGCGGATCGGTGTAGCGTCAGCAGGGATGCGGACTTTGTATCGATCCGTTGTGGTAAAGGAGGCGCTAAGCCGAAAGGCGAAGCTCTCGATTAACCGGTCTATCTACGTTCCTACCATCACCTATGGTCACGAGCAAGATCCCCGCATACAAGCGGCCCGAAATGAGTTTCCTCTGCAGGGTGTCCGGGCTCTCCCTTAGAGATGGGGTGAGAAGCTCGGTCAACCGGGAGGATCTCAGTGTAGAGCCGCTGCTCCTCCACATCGAGAGGAGCCAGATGAGGTGGCTGGGGCATCTGATTTGGATGCCTCTTGGACGCCTCCCTGGTGAGTAGTTCTGGGCACGTCACACCGGGAGGAGACCCCGGGGATGATCCAGGACACGCTGGAGAGACTACATCCTTTGACTGCCCTGGGAACGCCTCGGGATCCCCCTGGAAGAGCTGGATGAAGTGGCTGGGGAGAGGGAAGTCTGGGCGTCCCTGCTAAAGCTACTCCACCCGCGACCCGACCTCGGATAAGCGGCAGAAAATGGATGGATGGATTGACGCAACAATATTGTCATTCCATATGCATCTGTTTGACAAATTTATGGATTTTCAACCAACACGACATTCCGGTATACTTCATACTTGGTAACACCCTGAGACAAAGGCTGGTACACCACTGGACATCACACATGGAGAAAAGCACTCTGGTGTATGCAGTCAAATGCAGTGAGGAATGCAGACATACAGTGCTGTGAAAAAGTATTGCACCCCTTGTCTACTTCTTATATTTTTGCAGTTTCGCCACGTTAAAGTTAAAGATCATCAAACAAATATCTGACAAATATAACCCAAATGATTTTTAAAATGACATCTATCAGTCTGGAAAGGGTTACAAAAGCCATTTCTAAAGCTTTAGGATTCCAGCAAACCATAGGGAGAGCTATTATCCTACCATGGAGAAAACATGGAACAGTGGTGAACCTTCCCAGGAGTGGCCAGCCTACGAAGATTACCCCAAGAGAACAGCAATGACTCATCCAGGAGGCCACAAAGTCACTCAGGACAACTTTTAAAGAACTTAAGGACTCCCTTGCCTCAGTTAAGTTTAGTGTTCATGACACAACAATAAGGAAAAGGCTGGGCAAAAATGACATCCATGGCAGAGTTCCAAGGTGAAAACCATTGCTGACCAAAAAGAACATACAGCCTCGTCTTACTTTTCCAAAGAACATCTGAATAATTCCCAAGACTTTTAGGGGAATATTATATGGACTGATGCGACGAAAGTTGAGCTTTTTGACACACAAGGAATTTGTCTACGGTAGATGGAGCCATTCTAGTACAGCAACTATGACGAAATATACATTTACAACTTTGAGCAATGAAAGTGTATCACTAGTGTGGTGATGCTGATAGTGGCAACTGTGCAAATGATCCAATCCTCAAGCTATTTAGAGCAAATATAAGTCATTAATAATGCAATGATCAGGGACAGTGACAATTGTGCAAATGGTGCGGAGTTCTCAAACACATAAGTGGCCAGTAGTAATCAACAACAATGCAAATAGTGCAGTGTGATAAAACAATGAGTGTACGACTCATGTAGTGTCCCAACAGAGATGCAAAATTGGCAGCATGTTGCAATGAATTTGAACTTGTTTAAGAAGTTAATGGCAAGAGGGAAGAAGCTGTTGGTTTTAGTTTGCGTTGTTTGATAGCCTCTACCTGAGTGAAGGAGCTGGAATAAGTGGTGACCAGGATCTGGAGAATTTTGCATACCCTTGTTTTAGTCCTGGCAGTGTGCAAGTCCTCAAGAGTGGGTAGGTGGGTACCGATAATTCTTTTCGGCAGCCTTGAACTCCCCGTTGCATTCTGATTTTGTCCTTTTGTGGCAGCACCAAACCAAACTGCTGGATGAACACAGAACCAATTCAACGACTGCTGTGTAAAACTGCCTCAACAGCTCCTGGGACGGGCAGTGCTTCCTCAGAAACCGTATGAAGTGCGTCCTCTACTGGGCCTTTTTGAGGATGTAGTTGATGTTGGTCTCCCACTTCAGGCCCTGAGAGACTCTATTTCCAGGAACTCAAAGTTCTTGACCATTGACATGGCAGGTTGACGATCATCTCTACCGTCTTGAGCGTGTTCAGCTCCAGGTTGTGTTGGCCGCACCAAGGGTCCAGCCACTCCAGCTCCTCTGGATACAGAGACTCATCGCCGTCTTTGATGAGGCCGATTACTGTGGTGTTGTATTTAATCTTCCGGAGTTTGACAGCCAGGTGTGATGAGGTGCCGTTGTTCATGTAGAGAGAGAAGAGCAGCGGCGAGAGGACACATCCTTTGGGATCCCCGGTGCCGATGGTGGGTGTGGATGAGGTGGTGTCCTACTGTCTCACCTGCTGTGTCCTGCCCGTCAGGAAGCTCTAAATCCACTACCAGATGGCAGGTGAGACGTTGAGCTGGAGAGGCTTGGAGGAGAGGAATTTTTGGGATGATTGTATTGAATGCAGAGCTGAAGTTCACGAACAGGATCCTTGCGTAGGCCCCTGTGCTGTCGAGGTATTCAAGGATGAAGTGCAGTCCCATGTTGATTGCATCACCCACAGAACTGTTTGCTTGATAGGCACGCTGCAGGTGGAAGAACCATCTTTTAACACTAGTTGAGCTAAGCAGTGCCCCATCCCCACTATACACATCCTCCACCCCTCCCTTCACCCGTGTGTCCAAGACATGCGGCCGCAAGTCCGATGACACGACTACAAAGTCGATCATCGAACTGCGACCTAGGGTGTCCTGGTGCCAAGTGCACGTGTGGACACCCTTATGCTTGAACATGGTGTTCATTATGGGAAATCCGTGATGAGCACAATCCCAATTACACCCTTCCAGGTCTCACTGTCATTGCCCATGTGGGCATTGAAGTCCCCCAGCAGAACAATTGAGTCCCCGACGGGAGCGCTCGCCAGCACCCCTCTATGGACTCCAAAAATGGTGGGTACTCGGAACTGCTGTTTGGTGCATAGGCACAAACAACAGTCAGGACCCGTCCCCCCACCCGAAGGCGGAGGTAGGCTACCCTCTCGTCCAAAGGGGTGAACCCCAATGTACAGGGGCAATAAGTATACCCACACCTGCTCGGCGCCTCTCACCGTAGGCAACTCCAGAGTGGAAGAGAGTCCAACCCCTCTCAAGAGGACTGGTACCAGAGCCCAAGGTGTGTGTGGAGGCGAGCCCGACTATATCTACAACCCCTATTCCAATTAAGTTGGGACATTGTGTTAAACATATATAAAAACAGAATACAATGATTTGCAAATCATGTTCAACCAATATTTAATTGAATACACTACAAAGACAATATATTTAATGTTCAAACTGATCAACTTTATTGTTTTTAGCAAATAATCATTAACTTTGTGTTTTATGGCTGCAACACGTTCCAAAAAAGCTGGGACAGGGTCATGTTTACCACTGTGTTACATCACCTTTTCTTTTAACAACATTCAATAATCGTTTGGGAACTGAGGACACTAATTATTGAAGCTTTGTAGGTGGAGTTATTTCCCATTCTTGCTTGATGTACAGCTTCAGCTGTTCAACAGTCCAGAGTCTCCGTTGTTGTATCTTACGCTTCATAATGCGCCACAAATTTTCAATGGGAGACCGGTCTGGACTGAAGGCAGGCCAGTCTAGTACCCGCACTCTTATATTACGAAGCCACGCTGTTGTAACACATGCAGAATGTGGTTTGGCATTTTCTTGCTGAAAAAAGCAGGGGAGTCCATGAAAAAGTCGTTGCTTGGATGGCAGCATATGTTTCTTCAAAACCTCTATGTACCTTTCAGCATTAATGGTCCCTTCACAGATGTGTAAATTACCCATGCCATTGGCACTAACACAGCCCCATACCATCACAGATGCTGGCTTTTGAACTTTGCGTCCATAACAGTCCGGATGGTTCTTTTCCTCTTTGGCCCGGAGGACACGACGTCCAGAATTTCCAAAAACAATTTGAAATGTGGACTCGTCGGAAGTCCAGAACACTTTTTCACTTTGCATCAGTCCATCTGAGAAGAGCTCGGCCCAGAGAAGCCGGCGGCGTTTCTGGGTGTTGTTGACAAATGGCTTTTGCTTTGCATAGTAAAGTTTCAAGTTGCACTTACGGATCTAGCGCTGAATTGTATTTACTGACATTGGTTGTCTAAAGTGTTCCTGAGCCCACGTGGTGATATCCTTTACACATTGAAGTCTGTTTTTGATGCAGTGCCGCCTGAGGGATCGAAGGTCACGGGCATTCAATGTTGTTTTTTGGTCTTTCCGCTTACATGCAGTGATTTTTCCAGATTCTCTGAACCTTTTGATATTATGGACCGTAGATGATGAAATCCCTAAATTCCTTGCAATTGTACGTTGAGGAACATTCTCCTTAAACTGTTCGACTATTTTCTCACGCACTTGTTCACAAAGAGGTGAACCTATCCCTGTCTTTGCTTGTGAATGACTGAGTAATTCAGGGAAACTCCTTTTAGAGCCAATCATGGAACCCACCTGTTTCCAATTAGCCTGTTCACCTGTGGGATGTTCCAAACAGGTGTTTGATGAGCATTCCTCAACTTTCTCACTTTTTTTGCCACCTGTCCCAGCTTTTTTGGAACGTGTTGCATAAAATTCTAAGTTAATGATTATTTGCTAAAAACAATAAGGTTTATCAGTTTGAACATTAAATATCTTGTCTTTGTAGTGTATTCAATTAAATATAGGTTGAAGATGTTTTGCAAATCATTGTTTTCTTTTAATTTTTTTAACACAATGTCCCAACTTCATTGGAATTGGGGTTGTAGTCGGAACTTCTCGACCTCGCACACCAGCTTGTGCTCCTTCCCTGCCAGAGAGGTGACATTCCACGTACCTAGAGCCAGCTTCTGTAGCCGGGGATCGGATCGCCAAGGTCCCCGCCTTCGGCCACCGCCCAGCTCACACTGCACCCGACCCCTATGGCGCCTCCCACAGGCGGTGAGCCCAAAATATGAACTAGTTTATGAACTTGTGTTCATTGAACTCGTTCAGGTACAACACTCTCTGTATATCTATCAACTATCTAGCGCACCGCAAATTGTGCATTTTGATACCGTGTGATTGCCGTAGTAGACGATCAAAGATGGCCAACATGGTGCGCATGCGCAACGCAGATTGTTCAGGCACAGCAAATCTTGCCTTGACATGCACGATAACTTTTTTCTACCGATACCAATAACATGGTGCTTCTCCAATAATTTTTTTAAATGGTTAATATCAAGGGCCTTCAACAATTTCCAGAGTGAGGACCCCCAAACTGATGGAAAGCTGGAGCAGGGACACCATACTTATGTATATTGTATATAATATATATATATATATATATATGTGTATATATATATATATATGTGTATAATTTTTATTCTTATAAAATCTAATTAAAATTATAATATTGTACTAATATCATTTCGTATCTTATGGGGATGTTTTCCACTTGAATGTTTTCCACTTGATCCACCATCTGATACAATATTGCAGCCTTGAGTTTTGGCTGATATCGATATCCATCCAATTTCAGCAATAATCATATATGATGTACTTATTTTGTAGTATGAAATGTTAGAAAAGGCTTGATTCACATTTGTCTTGGCTTGACTCCTGAGGCTTGCGGTTAACTGTCACATCATTAAAATAAACGATTAAAGCATTTAAAAGGTAAATTACAACCCCCCAAAACCTGCGTAGAAGGTTTCTATGGAAATACAGGCTTGTGATCGAGCACCTCAGAAAAAACACCTTACAAAACTCCATAATATTTACATGCTTTTTCCAGGACAAGTTATACCAGGAGGATTACCAGCTGGTGGTGACAGAAGAGGAGAGGGAACAGATTTCATCAACGCTAAATGAAGCGTCTGTGTGGATGGATGATGATGGCTACTCTGCCACCACCAATCAGCTCAAGGAAAAGCTTTCACAGCTCAAGCATATGTGCAAGGACATGTTTTTTAAGGTGGAAGAGCAACGCAAATGGCCTGATCGCCTTGCCGCACTGGACAGTATGCTCAACACCTCCAACATCTTTCTGCGGTGAGATTGACAAGGAAGTTTGAGGGCGCTGGTTTTGCATTTTCTTAGTACTGACATGTTTTTTTTTACCATTCTTCAAAGGAGTGCGAAGCTAATTCCAGAGGATGATCAAATATTTTCAGAGGTTGAGCTGAATATGTTAGAAAAAGTGATCAGTGAGACAATGGTAGGTGAATTTTATTTATTTTTCTATACTATTGCCCTAAAGTTAGATCTAAATTTTCATCCTTGTTTTCTGTCGAAATCCAACAATTTTCACTCCTATTGAGCTGGTTTCAGTCCCATAACATAGATGGGATGATGCCAGTAGGAATCTGTCATGTTGGCACAGGGCTGTAGAATTTAAAGGGAACTCCGGCTAATGACAAGTTTGGTTTATATCATCATTTTTGGTTTAAGTAACATAACAATAAAATAAAACTTGAGAATCATTTCCAGATGTATATATTTTTATGAAACTTTATTTCAACAGAGGTCACCATTTGTTGTTTGTGTCACAGTGCATTCTGGGTAGTGACGTCAAAAGGGGTTTCACCCAGTTTCACCAGTGTTCTTAGCAGTAGCTACAAGTGCCAGTGGCAGTGATGAACACTGTTCAGCCTTTTCAGTTTGAGACAGAGTGTGATCAAAGACATGAGGAGAGAGGAATAAACCGGCAATGAAAATCGATATGAGAATGAAGATGCGTGTGAAGCAGAATGAAGATGCGTGTAAAGCAGCTCGAGTTGATCATTTTCAGTGGTGTCTTTGTGACTGCTGCTTGGCAAAGCCGACTTAGACAGAGGGCAGAACACAAATCAAGTGTTTGACATTTTGAAAAGACATGGGCATTTGTGATGAAGTCAAAACAGCTTTTGTTGTCACGGTGAAACATCAGTTTGTCGTGTCCCCATGGCAACAGCGTTCCACAAAATAAAAAGCTTTTGATAACTTCCAACTTCATCAACTTTGGATAAGACAGGCAAAATTAGAATCAGAATCATCTTTATTTGCCAAGTATGTCAAAAACACAAGGAATTTTGTCTCCGGTAGTTGGAGCCGCTCTAGTACGACAACAGAATACTTTTGAGACATAAAGACATATATGAAAGAAAAAAAAAACAGTCACTGAGCAATAAAAGGTTACCAGTAATGTGGTAATGCAAGATTTATTTATTTATTTATTTATTTTTATTTTTATTTTTTTTTACAATTGTGCAATAAGATGCAGAGACTTGCAATTAGAGCAGTTTAAAGTGACTAGTAGTGCGATAATCTGGGACAATGTCAACTGTGCAAATGGTGCAGATGCTACTCAAGCACATGAGTGGCCGGTATTAGTCAAAAACAGATATGCAAATACAGGAAGTCCTCGAGTTACGACGTACTCGACCTACGACGTTTCGACTTTACGACGCCCGTGCCTCGTCCGCCATTTTGTCCCAGCACCATAGTGTTTCTGCTTAGCTAGTGCATAGTGCTTGTCTGTCTTTGTGCGTTGTGTTGAGTATCTTTTCCTTTTTTTAACACACTCAGCAGTAATGGTAAGTACAGCGTCTTATTTTTTTATTTTAATGTATTTTAGTTTCTTTATACAAAGTGTTAACCTTTCCTGCTATGGTCACCTGACCGTGGTCGGGAGACGCAGGGGTTAACTCCTTTCTCTCGTTGCACAGCTGAGCTGGGTGGCGGCAACAATAAAGGCACGAAGCACCGAGTTGCTGCTTTAATGGATTTATTAGCTCCTCTGCACATTCAACATCCACGGGTCCTCCGCTAATCTCCGCAGTCCCGTCTCACTCACACATCGACGCCCACACACACTGAGCTTGCTGTCACAATCACGTGGGACAATACCTGTAACAGAAGTATTTCGCCGTAAATTTCGACTTTAACGGTGAAATTCGTGTTATGTCGCCAGCGTAGGAACGGAACTCGTTCGTAAATCGAGGACTTCCTTTAGTGCAGTGGCGAGACTACTACAGTGCATGCATGAGTAATGTATAATTGGCCTGACAGAGATGTGACAATCTCAAGACAAAATTGGCAACATGATACAATGGAATTGTAAGTTAACTGTTTGAGAAGTTTTTGTAGCAGCACCAAACCAGACTGTGATGGAAGAACACAGGAGTGATTCGATGCCTGCTGTGTAGAACTGCCTCACCAGCTCCTGTGGCAGGCCGTGCTTCCTCAGAAGCCGCAGGAAGTACATCCTCTGCTGGGCCTTTTTGAGGATGGAGTTGATGTTGATCTCCCGCTTCAGGTCCTGAGACTGTAATTTCCAGGAACCTGAAGGTCTTGATGGTAGACACAGGGCAGTTGGACAGCGTGAGGGGCAGCTGTGGCAAAGGATGCCTCCTGAAATCCATGATTGATCCAGTCTTGGGCATGTTCAGCTCCAGGTTGTATCGGCCGCACCACAGCTACAGCTGCTCCACTTCCTGTCAATACGCAGACACGTCACCGTCTTTGATGAGGCCGATGATTGTGGTGTCGTCTGCAAACTTCAGGAGTTTGACAGCCGGGTGTGTTGAGAGAGAAGAGCAGCGGAGAGAGGACACAACCTTGGGGCACCCCGGTGCTGGTGGTGCATGTAGATGAGGTGCTGTCCCGCAGCCTCATCTACTGTGTCCTGCCCGTCAGGAAGCTTTAAATCCACTGGCACATGGCAGCCGAGATGCTGAGCTGGAGAAGCTTGGAGGAGAGGAGTTCGGGGATGAGGATAGTGAGGATAAAGAAAATGGATGGATGCAGGGTAGGTTAATTGAAGACTCTTAATTGCCCGTAGGTGTGAGTGCGAATGGTTGGTTGGTTGTATGTGCCCTGCAACTGGCTGGCAACCAGTTCATGGTGTATGTACCCTGCGCCTCTCCTAGAGCCAGCTGGGATCGACTCCAACACGCCTGCGACCTTAGTGAGGATAACTTAAGCGGTACGGAAAATGGGTGGTTGGATGGATAAATTTAGGACGATTTGCGACATAAAAAGTGGTATAAAATCCTTAATCCTTATCAGATTATTACAAACTAGGGCCCAAAGCTCTATCCAATTATATCTATTTCGATATGCAGTTGATTTGTTTTTAGTAACATACCAACAATATACTTGCTTTACAGATGGTCTTGCATACAGTGACGTATTCTGAAGCTGATTTGAGTATAGTGTGAAAAGAAATCGACATAAAATAATCCCATAATCACAAAGTATAAACATTTTTAGACAGTTGTGTAAATAGGTACATTAATATTCACACCCTTGGCTTAATATTTTGATGAAGCACCTTTGACAGCAATCGCAGCCTAGGGTCTTCTTGGGTATGTCTCTACGAGCTTGGGACACCTGTTTTGGGGCATTTTTCTCCCATTCTTCTCTGCAGATCCTCTCAAGGTCAGTCAGGTTGGTGGGCAGTTTCGGTGGACAGCCATTTTTAGGTCTTTCCAGAGATGTTCGATTGGATTCAAGTCCGGACTATGGCTGGGCCACTCAAGGACATTCACAGACTGCTCCTGAAGCCACTCCTTTGTTATCTTGGCTGTGTGCTTTGGCTCGTTGTCGTGTTGGAAGCTGAATCGACGCCCGAGTCTGAGTTCCAGAGCACTCTGGTTGCTCTTGAAGAATTTCTCTATATTTGGCAGCTGTCATCTTACCCTCTATGCGGACTAGTCGCAGGAGAAAAACAGCCCCACAGCATGATGCTACCACCACCATGCTTCACACTAGGGATGGTGTTCCCCAAGTGATGAGCAGTACCTCCTCTTCTCCAGATATAACATTCAGGCCAAAAAGTTCTATTTTGGTTGCCTCTTCGTCTCCAGATCCAATATGATGCTTGCAATTCAGGCCAAAAAGTTATTTTTTGGTTTTTGTTTCTGGAGGTCTGAGAATCCTTAAGGTGCCTTTTTGAAGTGGCTTCCGTCTGGCCACTCTACCATAAAGGCCTGATTGGTTCTATCTCCGCAAGGAAACACTGGAGCTCTGCCTTAGTGACCATAGGGTTCTTTTTCCCCTCTGACCAAGGCCCTTCTTCCCCGGTTACTCAGCTTGGTCGGACGGCCAGATTTCTGAATAATCGAGACCCCATAGTGCTTTTCAGGACCTTCAATGCTGCTGAAATTATTTTGTATCCTTCCCCAGATTTGGGCCTTGACACAATCCGGTCACAAACGTCTGATAATGTTTTTACTTTGTCATTATAGGATATTTTATCGATTTTATTTATTTATTCCCCCCTCCCCCCCAAAGAATACTACTCAAATCAGCTTTAGAATAAGTTTAAAATGTGGAAAAAGTGAAGCGGTGTGAATACTTTCTGGTGGCTCTGTTTATATTTCCTATATCCACTATCGCTGCTGAAAATATTAAACTGTCCTCATTGTGGGACTAATAAAAGTTATCTAATGTTACAATATTTATTAATAATATACTTTTAACAATATATGGCCCCATTCTCAACTGACCTGTGCAGTGACATTCATTTGCGGTTCAGATGGTGTCCTGTGTGGCCATGTATTTATATTTATATCTCGAAATGCGTGTTGATTTGCCTTTTATTTTGTTGTTCAAAGTTGGTTACTCTCCGCGCAAAAGCGTTCCAGCCAGACCTATGTGACAACTATCACCACACCACTTGTGGTGTTTGGCGATTTCATGTCATGATAGCTCAACAATTAGCATGGCTTTCCCTGCTTCCCATGTTAATTACTCCTCATCCTCCCTGTAACACTTGTAAGTGTTCGCTACCATGGAGGTGATGCTTAGTGACTTATAATGCGTTGACACCGGACGCAAAGAGAACTTTATCCTCTGCGGCTCACTAGCCAGGGGGGGGGTGTAATAAAATAGTGCACCAAACATTCTCCTTAGTACAGCAGAAAGAAGGCAGGTTGGGTGACTGTTCAATGTGGATGTGCCATTCCCCCCCCCCCCTTAGAAGATAGTGTTTATTTCATGGAATTAATTTATGAAATTTGTACTGGCCAGTTAAAGCGTTGTGGTGGCCCAACACAGTGCCATACTGGCCGGTAATGTCGGACACTGGATTTTTGTTTTTTCCAATATCTGGAACAATCAGGAGTTACAGCCGGAAGGAGTCAGCGTTCAGTGATGATTTCTATAACAAAATATGGGCATTTGACAGGTCTGTATGAGCGAGCATTGTTTCATCTTCTTGGTCGGCTCTCAATATACATGGGCGGCCCACCCAAGTAAAGCATATGTAGGGGAAACGCTGGTTTACAATACAAGTGTGCAGATTTAAACATTTAACTAATGTAAGAGGGCAGCAATGTACGGCCGCAAACGGCAACCATTACACGTCACCAATCGAGAATGCATTGCGCACGCAAAAACATGGAGGCCACCGTGTATCAACTTATGGTGTAAACAAAAACATTTGTTATAGCAAGAATAATTCATAAGTATGTCACACTGTATTTCAAAAGTAAGTCACTGGCTGTATTTTAAGACATATTTGTCATTATAGTCTAGGTTCCCTTTAACACTTTTAATCTCTGACAAGTAATTTCAGTTTAGTATCTGATTTCGGGATTCCATATCACTTTTTGTAAAAGCTAACAGTTGCAATATCCCACTTTATTGGGGTACAGGTATATCATAGGAGGATAAATGCGGGGTTATGTAGTACAGCCCACATGGTGCAATTGGGTCTTTTGTTAGAACTTCTGCCAGTAAATGCCCCATTATTTTTTTTTTTTAATTGTTTTTACAAAAGCAAACAGCTGTTATAGAATATGAATTTTTGAAGTAATGCATGAAAACCACACCATCTGTCCAGACATGGAGGAATGAGACTGCCGCCGAGCAGGAGAAACGTTCTCCAAAAGACCATCCAATTATGCTCTCAAAAGACATTGAAGCAAAGCTTTCCCTGCTGGACAGAGAAGTCAACTATCTGCTCAACAAGGCAAAGTTTGCCAAACCGAAGTCTAAAGCCAAGGCCAAGAATACCACCAGCTCTGACAAAAGCAGCACAGCCAACAGCACAGCTGAACAGAAAGTCATCCCTCCTAAAGAGGAGAACGCTGACAAAACCAATGGTGGGTGATGACTTGCACACTTACACGTGGACAAAATTGTTGGTACCCCTCTGTTAATTAAAGAAAAACCCAGTGGTCACAGAAATAACTTGAATCTGACAAAAGTAATGAAAATTAACCAATGAAAATCAGACATTGCTTTTGAATTTGGTTCAACAGAATTATAAAAAAATATTAACTCGTGAAACAAGCCTGGATAAAAATTATGGTACCTGTAATATTTTGTTGTACAACCTTTTGAGGTAATCACTGCAATCAAACAATTTTTGTGATTTTCAGTGAGACTTCTGCACCTCTCAGGAGGTATTTTGGCCCACTCTTCATGAGCAAACTGCTCCAGTTGTCTCAGGTTTCAGGGTGCTTTCTCCAGACGTCATGTTTCAACTCCTTCCACAGATGTTCAATAGCATTTAGATCAGGGCTTATAGAAGGCCACCTCACAATAGTCCAATGTTTTGCTCTTAGCCATTCTTGAGTTTTTAGCTGGGTTTTGGGTCATTATTCTGTTGCAATACCAATGAGGTGTGACTAGACACCAAGGTTTTTGACACTGGGCAGCACATTTGTCTCTAGAATACTTTGATAATGTTGAGATTTCATTGTCCCCTGCACACATTCAAGACACCCTGTGCCAGCTGTAACAAAGCAACCGCAGAACATAACAGAGCCTCTTCCGTGTTTCACAGTAGGGACAGTGTTTTCTTGGTATGCTTCATTTTTGCGTCTGTAAATATAGAGCTGATGTGCCTTACCAAAAAGTTAAAATTTTGTCTCATCTGTCCATAGGACATTGTCACAGGAGCTTAGTTAATAATTTGAACCATGGGACATGTTCAAACAAGGTATGTCCTCTAATTAGCATCACGGTTATCTTCAAGCTTAAGGGGGACAAGTAATTACTGTGCTGTTTGGTGACATGGTGTGTACCACACTAAACATGGACCAGAGGGTGACATGGTGTGTACCACACTAAACATGGACCAGAGGAAGCGAATGAGAGCGTTGTCTCCGGAGATTAGAAAGGAAATTATAGACAAGCATGTTAAAGGTAAAGGCTATGAGACGGAGCATCTCCAAGCAGCTTGATGTTCCTGTGACTACAGTTGCTTCAGAAATGTAAGCTCCACGGGACTGTAGCCAACCCTGGATGTGGCCGAAGGAGGAAAATTGATGACAAAATGAAGAGAAGGAGAATATGAATGGTAACGAGCCCAGAACAATTTACAATGAAATTAAACTCCAAGGTACATCAGTGTCAGATCGCACACTCCGTCATTGTTTGAGCCAAATTGGATCGAGGAGGACACCAGTGTTGAAAATAAATCCTAAAAAAGCGAGACTGGAATTTGTGAAACTGCATGTTGAGAAGCCACAAAGCTCCTGGGAGAATGTCTGATGGACAGACAAGACAAAACGAACTTTTTGGCATGGCCCATTATCTCTGTTTACAGATGCAAAAATGAAGCAAACCAAGAAAAGAACAGTGTCCCTACTGTGAAACATGGAGGTGGCTCTATGTTCTGGGGCTGATTAACTGCATCTGGCACAGGGTGTCTTGAACATGTGCAGGGTACAATGAAATCTCAAGAATATCATTCTAGAGAGAAATGTTCTGCCCAGTGTCAGAAAGCTTGTTTCTAGGTCGCAGATCATGGGTCTTGCAGCAGGATAAAGACCCAAAACACACAGCTAAAAACACCCAAGAATGGCGAAGAGCAAGACTTTGGACCATTCTGAAATGGCCTTCTATGGGCCGGTGATCTAAACGCCATTGAACGTCTGTGGAAGGAGTTGAAACATGCCGTCTGGAGAAAGCACCCTTCAAACCTGAGACAACTGGAGCAGTTTGTACATTCAGAAAACCTGCTGAGAGGTGCAGAAGTCTCATCGAAAGTCACCAAAATCGTTTGATTGCAGTGATTGCCTCAATTTATTTTTTAAATATTTCTGTTGAACCACATTTCAAAAGCAATGTCTAATTTTCATTGGTTATTTTCATAATTTTTTTATTTATACTTTTTTTCAGATTCAAGCTATTTCTGTGCTATTTTGTTTTTTTCATTAACAGGGGGTACCAACAATTATTTCCACGTGTGTAAATCATAATGAAGCGCTGATATGTGATGAGTAAAATACCTTATATTGACTTACCTATTCAAATCTAGAAAGCCTAGAAGACAAGCTGCCAGGTGATGCTGTTCCCACAGAGGAAAGCGCTGCTCAGATAGAATCTGATAGCCAATCACAGCTCCAGATAGAATCTGATAGCCAATCACAGCTCAGAGAAGAATCAAAAACAGGTTGGTCTGCTGTACAATTTTGACACACTTCCAATGTGTGAAAGAAGTGAATGGAATATCATTCACTAATGTAAAACTAAAAATTAACAGCCAATTTTTTTTTCATTTTTCTTCCATGATAAATGTGGCTTAGGTTAATTAAAAAGTGAAATTTGATAAACACTACGGAGTTCATATTATCACAGACATTTTTTTTCCCTTTTGTGCTCATTTTCAGGAACTGAGAAAGCCAGATCTGAGAACCACATAGAAGATGAATTATAACAATTGGAACTGGGAAAATAATCACAATATTTATTGACACTGTAAATGTTGAATTTTTTCATTTTTGTTCTGATGTCCATTTGTTGAACATATGTGCCGATTGGTTAGCTGGAGATGGTCTCCTTTTTCTCACATTGGTCTTAACAGCATACGCTGTGATGAAGAAATTGAATTAACTGCAAAGTTGTTGTTTTTTTTGTTTTAGTGAGGTGTATTTTTCTTCATGTGCACTGTATTTTTATCCATATCGTCGTCATATACTGACACCGATGTGAACCCTCTCGACAGACCAACATGCAATAAACTAAAAGAATTAAACATAAATAAATACATTTGTAAAATTTCAGTTCCAATTAGACTCTGCTTCATTGGATCAATATCAACGCAGCACAGTCTGACCGAATACCTCCACATTCCTTTTGATAGCTCATTCACTGACAGCTGATAAGTAGCTGCTAAATACGCACACACCTTGTTGCCTCTGGAGTTGATTTACTGCCCCCTGCCAGAAACGAGTATTTGTGCCGTTTTGTGTGCAGTATGTTATCTGCAGTATTTGAATAGAAATACTATCTGCAGTTTATTTGAATAGAAATGGATATAACACATTATATAATTAAAATCTTTAGCAGGATGGGACACTATGGAAGATTTAATATTTTTCCAGTTGGACTGTTGGGAAAAAGTAAAAGAAAAAAAGTAATGGTGATTGACAACTGATGGTTCATAATGGGATTGTTAGGGTCTTTAAATGTAATTTTCCTTTCATCACTTTTTACTACAATTACTTCCCTCAGTCTTAATGCAGCGCCAGCATTTCATGTCATTACAACTCCCTGTAGTGCAAAACAATTGTAACAATTAGTCTCAACCAGGGGGAACCTACATGACAATGGTGTACTTCCTTCTGGATTTACTAATTAAGCCAGAAGAAAGGCTCTGTTCTCATGAACATTAATAAGCTTGTTCTAAGATGATAAATATTGCATTGTCAGTTTTCATTTTTGAACAATAAACAGGTATTAATGGGTTCACAATGCTGATGTTTCTTGCCTGTAAATAAAACATTTTTTTTAAATTTTTATCATTTTAGTAATCTGATAACCAAGGCAGCATAGTGGACTACAGTCAAGTACATAAATATTGGGACATCGAATGCAGCAAATGCAGTTTTTACAGGTGAAACCCAAAGCCAAAAACAAGCACTAGCTAATGTTTAAGTAATTAATCTAAAAGGCAACACCTGAGCAACTAGAAACACCCATCAGTCACATGTTCCAATACTTTTGCTCACTTGAAAAGTGGATGGCTTAAAAAAAAAAAAAAAAATGGTGCTGTGTCCTGAGTTGTTTTAACACATACAGATGTAAATACTGTGAAATAACAGCTGGAATGTTTAACTTTTGTCTCATATTCATCTTTTAATCTGAAACCCAAATGTCTACAGTATACAACAAAAACAAAAGGAATTGACCTTGCCGTTCCAATACCTTTGGAGGGGATGGTATCTGTTGTTCGCTGTTGATACTGCGTGTATCTGTGTGTTAAGCGTAGTTTATTTGTGTTATTAATTGTCATTGTTGAGAAGTTTTTTGGGGGTATTATTGACTATTCCGTGATGCCTTGATATTGTAGAGCAGATTTGATTTTATGAAGCAGTAATCAAGAGGCCTTGAGGCCTCCAAAGGAGTAGCCTACAGATAACGAATTCCATTTGCAGAAAAAAAGAGAAAAGGATGCTTGTCGAAATTTCGGAATAGTGTAACTCAATACTTTCACAAAATATGAATATTGATCGAATTACTTACTAGATTGGAATAATTAACCGTGGGTATTCAAAGGTGCATTCAAAGTTAAGTCATCGCTATAGATAACAATTTCGATATAAACGGATATTTATTCCTTCAGTAAAGCTTGGAAATTACAGTGGCTCCTTCATATGCTGCAAACAGCATTGCAGTTAGAGATTTTTTTTCTTTCCCTCCTCGAATATAAGAGATCCACTCAATAGCAGCGATTTCCACCACCTTCCCTCTTCAATCATGACAGTGTAACTTTGCTTAACCAGCAACAGCCAGCTCCAGTGAGTACGTACAGTATTCAGACCCCCTTAAATTTTTCACTGTTATAGTGCAGCCATTTGCTAAAATCATTTAAGTTCTTATTTTTCCCTCATTAATGTACACACAACACCCCATATTGACAGTAACAAATCGGAATTGTTGAAATGTTTGCAGATTTATTAAAACAGAAAATGAAATATTACACAGCCATAAGTATTCAGACCCTTTGCTGTGACATGTATTTAACTCAGGTGCTGTCCATTTCTTCTGATCATCCTTGAGATGGTTCTACACTTTCATTGGATTATACTCATTGGACTTGATTAGGAAAGCCAAACACCTGTTTATATAACACCTTACAGCTCACAGTGCCTGTCAAAGGAACTGCCTGAAGAGCTCAGAAACAGAATTGTGGCAAGGCACAGATCCGATGGTGAAGATCTGGTCCGACCTGGCAGGCCCACACGTATTGTGAGGGTCTGCTGGGAACGTCTGCCAGTATCCCCTGTCAGGAGGAGTTTCAACTCCCCCCTCCGGCAGAACTTCACCCACATCTCGGGGGAGGCGGGGAACATTGAGTCTGAATGGCCCATGTGCCACGCCTCCATTGCCGAGCTGTGGGTCGTGACCGAAAGAACAAGATCCCTGATACATGCGGCCGCAATGGGGTTCCTCCACAGGGTGTCCGGGCTCTCCCTTAGAGAGAGGGTGAAAAGATTGGTCATCCGGGAGGGGCTCAGAGTAGAGCCGCTGCTCCTCCGCAATGAGAGGAGCCAGATGATATGTCTCGAGCATCTCTTTAGGATGCCTCCTGCATGCCTCCCTGGTGAGGTGTTCTGGGCTGCACGTCCCCCTGGGAGGAGACCCCGGGAACGACCCAGGGCACGCGGGAGAGACTAAGTCTCTCGGCTTGCCTGGGAACGCCTCGGGATCCCCTCGGAAGAGCTGGAGGAAGTGGCTGGGGAGCGGGAAGTCTGGGCTTGCTTGCTAAAGCAACTGCCCCCGCGATCCAACCTCGGATAAGAAAATGGTTGGATGAAAAATAACACCAAGCATATCAATAAGCATGAACAAACGTTTGACACCACCTACATTTCACAAGAAAACTGAGTATGGAAAGGCGTAATTGTCAGTCTAATCATTGTGAGGAAAAGCGGTACAGAAAATGAATGGATAGTGTTCGGCATGTTTGTATTTTGTGGATGCTGTTATGTTCCTTTTATCAGGTGTATTGATCGTGCCGTTGGGAACTTGGAGAAACCACCTCCATACCAGGCAGCACAATTGGAGTACCACCCTCTGCTACCCATGCCAAAAGACCCCAATCTGGAAGGCATGGATGACGAAGACGACATGGACGAGATAGTTTAGGGCAGTCATCCCCAACCACCGGTCCACAGACCGGTACCGGGCCGTGAAGCATTTGTTACCGGGCGGCAGAGAAAGAATGACCAATTCATATAATTTCTGTTGTATTGCAATTCGCGTGTCAGTGTCTTTTATTTTGAAAATTGACCGGATCTTCTCTGCCGCACCAGCTGCGTGTGTCAATTGACAAGTCGGGACTGCACAGAACGCTTCCGTTTCCGGTCCGAGCGGGCTGGTTAACGGTGGCAGAGCTCAAAGAACGAAATCATTTTATAAACTAATTCAGCTCTTTACGTTTACTAAAAAGATTTGTTCTTTTGAACGAAACAACACGATATCAGTCGTCCTACTTAAAATACGGGTTTATCGCAACAGTTAACAATCACGCACCAAGTTCGCTCTGATACAGATTGTCGTAGGTTTCTGCTTTATTGCAACAGTTAACTCACGCACCAAGTTCACTCTGATACAGATTGTCGTAGGTTTCTGCTCAACACAGGCAGAACTACTTTTACGGAGTTAAAAGCCTACACTTATTGGGGCGCTACGGAACTGCAGTCTGGTTTGGCTGCCTTCAACAACTCCGATCCCCACTCTTGCATCGCGCCCACAGTGGACGCGCCACGAACGGCGAAGGAGGAAGCAGAAGCGAGGCTAGCGCGCGCGCGTGTGTGTGTATGTCTATAATATATATATATATATATATATATATATATATACACACACACACACACATGCATACATGTCTACATGTCTGTGTGTGCAGATATGTCTATAATATATATATATATACACACACACACATATGCATACATGTCTATATATGTATGCATACATGTCTATATATGTATGCATACATGTCTATATATGTATGCATACATGTCTATATATGTATGCATACATACATATGTGTATATATATATATATATATATATATATATACATATACATATACATATATATATCTTCTTCTTCTTT